>NC_056741.1:1369115060-1369187560 GCF_019279795.1 Protopterus annectens
ATGTCCAAAGACGCTAAGGTCTCTGGATTCAAGAAGTGTGACTCGTGCTGTCAGAAAATGTCTCTGACAGACGGTCACACTTCTTGCGTCTACTGCTTGGGGCCTTTACACCTGCAGGACTCTTGTTCCATCTGTTACGGATTTAGTTCAAGAGTCCTGCAGGAGCGTCGTAATAAGCTCATCTTAAGGGGCTTATTGAAGCCCGAAGACTCCCCGTCCAAGTCTGGCTCGGGGAAGTCTCCTAAAACCGCCAAACCCTCGGCTCCAGCTTCTGAGTCGAGGACTGGCGTAATTGAGATGGCTCCGACATCAGTTCCAATCGGATCCGAGGCGAGCAAGGTCGTATCCGCTCAGAAACCTGCATCGGAGCCGACCCCAGTGCGCTAGCGCTCTAGGTCTCCCTTGCTAGAATCCGTCCAATCGGCTCCGAGATCACCACTCCTATCGGAGCGGAGTCATAGGACTCACTCATCTAGGTCATCCAGGCTTTCAGAACACGATATTGAGAGGGTGGTCAGTAGGCTCATAAAATCTCAGGCACTAGACCAAATGCTCCAAAGCCCGTCTCACCAGACTGTGGCTCCCTCAGTACCGCTATCGATTCCTCCTCCGACTCACCTTTCGAGTTCGGAGCCGTAGTTTGTCGGAACCCTAACCTTGCCCACGTTGGAGCCGATACTTCCACCTTCAGCTCCCGTGTCGTTGGCTCCGACTTCTTCATTGGTTCCGTCTGTGGAGAGGTCTGGGCGCCGGGACTCCATTGTCGGCTCCGAGGGGGCGAGTGGCATCGGACCCTTGTCTAACCCCGCTCTCCCTCTCGGAGCTTCGGCTCTGGTTAGTTCGGCCCTGACATCATTCTCGGAGCTTTCTCTGTCAGTGCCGGGAGCGGTTCGGGTCTCTTCGGAGCCGGGACTGCCTTTGGTACCTGATAGGGGAGCCTTCAAGGTGATGAGGAGCGTGCTGGACCCAGTGTCCACTCCACGGTTAAGTTCTGCAGCTCCTCCCTCTACAGTGCCTGTTACGGTCTCTGGCCATCCTCCTGCATCTGACAGCTGACAGCAGAGATCCAAAGCGTAGGGTACCCACTTTGGGTGTCTCCTCCTCTTCCGAGGCCTCCCCTGAAGCTTCAGGGGAACCTCCTAGGAAAAGAAAGTGCAAGAGGAAGCACATAGACTCCCCCGAGTCAGTCACGTTGGACACCGACTTGGATGAGTCAGAGGGTTCCCCGAGATCCCCCTCTGAGGATGTCTCTTTTTCAGACATCCTAGAGATCCTGAAACAGAGGGGAAATTGGTCCACTCTCAAACCCTCCGAGGACGAGTCTGTTTACCTTGACGCTTTTGGATCTCACCCTTCCACCTCCTGGGTGGCTCCCCCTTTCGACCCACTAATAGAGGTATTGGCTAGAAAGGCGTGGGCAGCTCCTGATTCAATGGAACCTACCCCTAGGAGGCCCTCTAAATTTATTTCTGCTCCAGAGGGCAAATCCTTTCTCACCAAAGGTGTTTCAGTTGATGCTATGGTGGTAGCAGCAGCCACTAAGAAGGAACTAGCTGATCCTTCTGTACCTGTTCATCCTCCTAACAAAGAGTCCAGGACCATGGACAGGTACGGTAAGCGGACATTTGCTTCAGCGACCTTTGCTATGCGATCGCTGAACTATTTATGTAATTTCACCCGCCTTCAGAGAGACTTGCTCAAAGAACTGGGTGAAACTGTACAGGATCCTTCTGCTGCGGGGTATCAGGACAAGATGAACTCCCAGCTAGCTACCCTGAATTCCATTGTTAACTCCTCCATGCGGCTTATCTCCTACGCAGCCGATGGAGCGAGTAGGGCCGCAGGCACAGGTGTTGCGCTGAGACGTCACGCTTGGATGCGACTCTGTAACTTTGCCGATCCCTTCAAAGCGTCCTTCACCAACACCCCCTTTGATGGTTCAGAATTGTTTGGACCTCAGGTGAAGAATACCCTCACCAGATGCGAGCAAGATGGTAAGACTCTCTCTGCCGTGGGAGTCCATTTTTCCACACCTTCTAGACCTTATCTTAAGGGACAGAGGGGTGGAAAGATGTGGTTCCGCAAATCACAGGGAGTCGCGCCTGCCGCACGTGGTGAATTTCCCCCCAGAGGCAGAGGGGGGAACAATAACAGACGCCGCCCCAGGGGCAGAGGGGGGTCCACAGAACCAGGGTTCCTGGGAATCCTTCCCTGACCAACCCTTTCAGCATTCCTGAGAAGCTGCCCGACTGTCCGCCTTCGGAGGCAGTCGGGGGAAGATTATCTCTGTACCCGGAAGCCTGGCAATCCCTCTCCCAAGACAAATGGGTATAGTCGATCATATCCGAGGGTTACAAAATTCCCTTCACTTCCCCTCTGGTACAACCGCCAAGACCCCTACCAGACGTACCACCCGGACAAAGGGGTCAGGCACAGCTAGAAATAAAAAAGCTGTTAGAAAAAAGAGTCATCCAGGCAGTCCCAGCAGATCATCTAGGATCCGGAATCTACTCCAGATTCTTTTTGGTACCAAAAAAGACAGGAGACTGGAGACCCATTTTGGACCTCAGCAGATTGAACAACTCTGTACAAAAGACAAAATTTCGGATGGTAACACTGCAGTCCATTCTACCCTTTTTGGGCAGAGACAACTGGATGTGCTCGTTAGACCTCCAGGACGCGTACTATAATATGAAGATACACAGGCGCTCCAGGAGGTTTCTCCGCTTCTGGCTGGGAGCCAGTCATTATCAATTCAGAACCCTGCCCTTTGGTCTCACCACAGCCCCCCGGGTGTTCACCAAATGCTTGGCAGTGGTCATGGCTCACCTGAGACAAAAAGGATTCCAGGTGTTTCCATATCTAGACGACTGGCTCATTTCCGCTACCACCAAGCAGCATCTTATAATGGCCAGGGATTACACTATTCAACTTTGCAACAATCTAGGTATTTCTATAAATTTTGCAAAATCCTCCTTGTCGCCTTGTCAATGTATAAACTTTATAGGCGCCATGTTAAACACCACAGAAATGTTTGCAACATTACCACCTCAGAGAGTGACAGACATACGGTGGAATGTTCAGATGTGATAGTGTTCAATCTCGCCGTTTGTTCTTACACATGGGTTCGGAGCCGATCCTCGGCTCCGTGTCGGCCGCTTGCAAGCTCTGCATCGAGAAGAAGCTCGAGACAACCTAATACTCACAATCCCCCTCTGCCTTTACCTCAGATCTAGTTTGCCGCTGCTGCGTTCGCATCACTGGGATCTAGCTCGAGCAACTTCAGATAAGAAATAACTTTTATTATTGTTATTTTGTGAAAAAAATTATTCTAAAAGTACTTTTTTGGTGACATAGTGTATGTGTGTGTGGTAAGGTAGAAATACTCAGTACCGTTAAGTTTAATTAAACTTGTTAGAGTTTTTCGGGGCCTTCCACCCCTTACTTGAATTTGACAACCGGACTGACTTATATATCGGATTCGACATTTTTTACTGGATTTGTCTCTCTACTGGACTTGACCTTTTTTCTCTTACCTGTTTCTTCTTTAAGATGTCTGAGAAAATTAAATCAGGTTTTAATAGTTGCCAGTGTGGCCAAAAAATGTCAGTTACTGACAACCATAGTTCCTGTGTCTACTGCCTTGGCCCTCTCCACTTACAAGAGGACTGTTCAATTTGTCACTCTTTTAGTGGGAGGGTCATGACAGATAGGCGCAGGAAACTCATGGACAGGGGGTTATTAAAACCTTCCTTTCAGGAGGCTCTGGATGCTTCAGACCAGGCATCCAAATCCTCGAAGGAATCGAAGACGTCGGAGCCCAAGTCATCCGCTCCGAGCTCTTCGAGTAAAGTTAGATCACCGGTTCCACAGACTTGGGCGAGTGTTCAACTGTTGTCAGTTCGAGCCTCGAGTCTTGGAACCGGTGATGGAGCTCCCTCCTCGACTCTATTGAGGTCGGCTCCGTCTTCGGTTCCTTCAACCCGTTCTTCTTCTAAGCTCTCCGATGTCGATGTGGATCGTGTGGTGCAGAAGTTATTGGAGCATTGCCCTATCCAAACTTATTTCGGTTTCCACCCAGTTGGTGTCGAAACTTGAAGGCCTCCCATTGTCTCCACCCATTCCTGCTCCGAGACCTGTGCAGTCTTTGGAGCCGGAAGAGGTTGATCTTCTGATTGTGGAGCCCTCGGGTCCAGAACCGTCCCTTTCTCGGTCTGTTCCTCTCACCTCGACTCCGTCGGATCCGGTACCGGAGTCTCGAGCCGACGATCTGTCCTTGGTTCCGGGGCGAGTCGAACCGACATTTCGGTTCCGACTCTTCCCCTCGGGCCTCGGCGGATCGATTCGGCTCCGTCCTCGGGTCGATGCCTTGATGCCTGTCTCGGGATTCTTCCCATTTCTACGGAACTGGGAGATTCTTCAACTCGGGACCCGGGGGCCTTCGATCTCATGAGGAAGGTGTTGTCTACCCAGACAACTACATCAGTAGAAGTAACCTCTCCTCCCCATAAAGGGCCGTTATCCTCCTCTGCACCCACGGCTACATCCAAGCGTCGAGCACCGGTGTCTCAGCCACCCCTGGAGGGTGCCCCCTCTTCCTCGGAGGCTTCTTCGGATGCTCCCCATGAAGAAGTCCCTAGGAAAAGATTGTGTAAGAGGAGACACTTAGATTCTCCACAAGAATCTTTGACATCCGATACTGACTTGGATGAGTCAGAAGGGTCCCCTAAGTCACCTTCAGAAGATGTCTCTTTTTCTGACATATTGGAGATCCTGAAACAGAGAGGTGACTGGCAGTCCCTTCCCCCTTCTGAGGATGAGTCAGTCTTGCTGAAGGCATTTGGTGCTCACCCTTCCTCCTCCTGGGTCACTCCGCCCTTCGATGAATTAATGGAACTTATTGCTCGAAGGGCGTGGGAGGCTCCTGACACAGTGGAACAAGTCCCTAGGAAGCCTAATAAGTATATCACTGCACCCCAGGACAAGACTTACTTGACAAAAGGAGTTCCAGTGGACGCTATGGTGGTGGCAGCGGCCACGAAAAAGGAGATGTCGGAATCTTCCTCATCTGTCCATCCCTCTAATAAAGATTCTAGGACGATGGACAGATACGGGAAGCGCATTTTTAGTTCAGCGGCTTTTTCCATGCGATCCCTGAACTATTTGACCCACTTTACACGACTGCAGAGGATCTAGTCAAAGAGTTGGGAGATACCCTCCAGGGTACTACAGATGCTGCTGTCTCAGAGAAAGTGACAGCGCAACTTAATACCCTTACATCCATTGTAAACTCGTCCATGAGGCTGATCTCTTACGCAGCCGAAGGTTCGAGTAGGGCAGCAGCTTCAGCGATTGCTCTTCGCAGACAATCCTGGATGCGCTTATGTTCATTTGCGGAAGCCTTCAAGTCTTCCTTTACTAACGCCCCATTTGATGGTGCCACTCTTTTTGGCCCCAAAGTAAAGGAGACCCTTACCCGGTGTGAGCAGGAGGGAAAGACTCTGTCTGCTGTCGGAGTCCGTTTTTCCACCCCAACCAGACCGTACCCCAAAGGGCAACGTGGTGGAAAAATGTGGTTTCGAAAACCCTAAGGATCTTTCCCAGGCACACAGGGTGATGCCCCTTCTAGAGGCAGAGGAGGGGGCAGAGGTGGAAGACGCCGCCCTGGCGGCAGAGGGGGTCCGCAGAATCAAGGTGACAGGGATACACTCCCTGGTAAACCTTTCCAGCACTCCTGAGAGGAGGCCCAACTGTCCTGCTCTGGAGGCAGTCGGGGGTCGCTTAGCTTTATACCCTCAGGCCTGGCAAAACATAACTACAGACAAGTGGGTAAAAAGCGTGGTTACCAGAGGTTACAATATACCATTTCTATCCTATCCCATTCCAAAGAAAAGACTCCCAGATGTACCGCCCCATCTGAGAGAGCCAGCAGCTATAGAAATTTCAAAGCTGCTAGAAAAAAAGAGTCATCCAACCAGTCCCAGCGGACCAAAGAGGATTCGGAACTTACTCAAGGTTCTTTTTAGTTCCAAAGAAAACAGGGGACTGGAGGCCCATTCTGGACCTAAGCGGCCTCAATACCTTCGTCAAGAAAGAAAAGTTCCGAATGGTCACGCTTCAATCGATCCTTCCATTCTTACAGAAGGACGACTGGATGTGCTCAATAGATCTGAAGGATGCATACTACCACATCAAAATGGCCAGGGCATCCAGAGATCATTTGCGCTTCCGGCTGGGTGCCAGTCACTTTCAGTTTCGAGCCCTGCCCTTTGGTCTGACCTCAGCCCCCAGGGTCTTCACCAAATGCATGGCAGTGGTAGCGTCTCACTTGAGACGCCTAGGATTCCAGGTGTTTCCGTATCTGGACGACTGGCTCCTTTCTGCCACCACCCAGTGTCAACTAGCACAGGCCAGAGACTACACTCTTCAACTGTGTATTCACCTAGGAATTTCCGTAAACTTCGAAAAATCCTTACTACAGCCATCACAGCGTATCTTATTCATAGGAGTGGAATTAGATACACATCAGTTAATTCTAAGACTTCCTCCAGAAAGGATACTTTCACTTCAGATTCACATACGTCTTCTTCTCTTGTCCAGGAAATCCCCAGCAAAACTGGTACTGAAGGTTTTGGGACTCATGTCAGCTTCTCTTATTGCAATTCCCTTGGGAAGACTGCACATGAGAGTCCTACAATGGCTACTGTTTGCACAATGGTCGTTCCAACAACTACCTCTAACACATGAGATTCTTATAACGAACACATGCAAAACACACCTAAACTGGTGGCTTCAGACTTGCAACCTTTCCAAGGGGAGACCATTTGTGCTACCCACGCCTACAGTTACGGTGACCACGGATGCTTCCCTGATAGGGTGGGGGGGGCATCTTTCAGGGACAGACAGTCCAAGGCGAATGGACCAATTTAGAGTACAATCTGCACATCAATGTTCTAGAGTTGAGGGCAGTGTTTCTAGCGTTGCAACACTTTGCTCCCCTTCTTCCTCTGGGAACTATTGCAGTTCAGACGGACAACATGTCGGTAGTCTGGTACATAAACAAGCAAGGGGGAGCCAAGTCCTATCAGCTATGCAGAGAGGCCATGAGAATCTGGCAATGGGCGGAGTCCACGGGTCGCTTTCTGATAGCAACGCACATCCCGGGGTCATCCAGCGTCATAGCCGACAGGCTGAGCAGAGCAATACTGTTACCGCACGAGTGGTCCCTAAAACAGTCAGTTGCGAAAAGATTTTTCGCACGTGGGGCCAGCCTTCCTGCGATCTGTTTGCATCTCCAATGAACGCCAAATGCAGGAGCTACTTTGCCCTATTACCCCCTCCAGGGGAAGTCCCCAGGGACGCACTGATTCACGATTGGCCCCCGGGTCTCCTGTATGCATTTCCTCCCTTCCCCCTGATCTCAAAGTTTCTCCAGAAAGCCAACAACCTACACAGGACAATAATCCTCATTGCCCCATTCTGGCCTTGTCAAATTTGGTTCCCCTTCCTCATGACACACTGCATTCGGGGACCCTGGATCCTGGACCCAGAGCCAGATCTATTGACTCACTCGTCAGGGGCTCCCCACCCTCGCTCTTGTCCCTCCATCTAGCAGCTTGGCTGCTCCAATTCTAACTTAGCCAGGTCTGATCTTCTTTCGCCTGCAGTTCAGAATATATTAGTGGCTTCTCATAAAGCTTCCACTACTAAAACATATACTAGTAAATGGAAGCGCTTTGTATTCTGGGCGAATACACAGCAAGTGGACCCTGTTATAGCTCCTTTGAATAAAATATTAGAGTTTTTAACAGACTTGTTCCATCAGGGTGCTTCTCCTGCCACATTAAGAGTTCAATTGGCTGCCATTTCTAATTTCCATGTGGAAGAATGTGGGGCTCCTGTTATGGCCCACAGACTTTGTAAAGCCTTTTTAAAAGGGGCTTTTCATATTAGACCACCAATTAGATCTCCTACGTCACCTTGGAGTCTAAACTTATTGTTATCTAAGTTAATGCTGCCCCCCTTTGAACCAGCCTCCTCTTGCCCATTGAAATTTTTGTCGTGGAAGACTCTCTTTTTGGTAGCCATTACATCCGCTAGGCGAGTATCTGAACTTCAAGCTCTCTCCATTAAACACCCTTATTTGATCTTTCACTCTGACAGAGTTTCTCTTCGCACTAATTCATCCTTCCTTCCTAAAGTTTGTTCTATTAACAATATTAATCAGTCCATTGAATTACCCACTTTCTTCAAGAATCACTCCAATAAAATGGAGTATATGTTGCACAAATTAGATGTCCACAGACAACTAAGGATGTTAAGTTGTCTATCTCGCCTTCATTCTTGCTGGATGGGTTCGGAGCCGACCTCGGCTCCACTCTAAAAGCTCGAGAGTTGGTTCCACCGCTCGAGGGGCCCTTATATCCGACAATGCTAGGCGAGAGTTACCTCAGATCTCGTTTGCCGCTACAGCTATCGAGGTGTTGGTTTTCTACCGGTTCTTGGTAAGTGACTTTCTAATGTACTTAGTCTATTAAAACCCCTTTAATTTTAATATTTTTACGTATTTCCCTTAGTTTAGAGAAATTCTTATCCCCTTTCTTTAAAATTCCTGTTTTTCCCTCAAGAACTTTAAGTTCTTCCCTTGGGCCTTCAGGCCTTTTTCTTTCTAGTGGAGTGTGTGTTATTTTTTCTTTTAAAACCTAGTTAGTGTTTTATTATATTTTAATTAGACAGGGTGTAATTAGTGTGTTTGTGACTGTGTGTGTGATTACACCTGTAGTTATGTCTAAAGAACAAGGTCTCGATTCAAGAAGTGTGATGCGTGCTGTCAGAAAATGTCTCTGACAGCGCTCACACTTCTTGTGTCTACTGTCTGGGACCTTTGCACCTGCAGGACTCCTGTGCTGTGTGCCATGGCTTCAGCCCCAGGGTCCTGCAGGAAAGAAAAATAAATTGATTTTAAGGGACTTACTCAAGCCAGAGGATTCCCTTTCTGTATCTACAGGAAGCCCTCTAAGGCATCTAGGTCTCGACAACTGAGCCGAGACCTAAGGTTTCTAAACCTCTGCCTACATCGGCTCCGGCTGGAGCCGATGAGTCTCAGTCCACAGTTTCTGTGGTTCCTGTCAGCTCCGACCAGACCTTCGAGCCGACAACTAGGAAGAGGTCCAGGTCACCATCTCTTGGCTCCGTTCATTCGGCTCCAGGATCTCCCCTGCTGTCTGAGCGGGCCAAAGATCTCACTCCTCTAGGTCATCGAGGCTGTCGGATCATGACCTTCAGAGGGTAGTGAGTCGACTTCTTAAGTCCGAGGCACTGGCCCAGATGCTTCAGAGCCCGACTCATCAGTCGATGCCTGCCCGGTCCATCAATATTTTCCTCCTTCGACTCTCTTGAGCTCGGGAACCGAGACTGTGATAGCGAAGAATCTGACCCTTGTCCGACCCTCTCCCTCTCGGTGCGAGTTCGGCTCCGACATCGCCTCGAGCCATCACTGTCGGTGCCGAGGAGGTTCTTAGGGACCTCTGGCTTTGCCTGACAGGGGTGCATTCGAGGTCATGCGGAGTGTGTTAGAGCCTGGCTCTACTCCACAGTCGGCTCTGTCCGCCCCTCCCTCTATGGTGCCTCAGGTCAAGTCGACTCACTCCCTCATCCCGGACCGCAGAGAGCCAGCTCCTCAGGAACCCCCTGTGGGATTTCATCCTCTTCCGAGGCCTCTCCTGATTTGGCAGAAGAGCCCCCTCGGAAGAGGAAGTGTAAGAGGAAACACATTGACTCACCTGAGTCCATCACGTCTGACACAGATTTGGATGATTCTGAGGGTTCCCCCCGTTCCCCTTCTGAAGATGTCTCATTTGCAGACATACTAGAGATCCTGAAACAGAGGGGAAATTGGCCAGCCCTCAACCCTTCGGAGGATGAATCTGTGTACCTTGAGGCGTTTGGCTCTCGCCCTTCCACCTCCTGGGTGTCTCCCCTGACCCCCTCATGCAGGTGGTTGCTAAAGGCATGGACGGCTCCTGATTCAGTGGACCCCACTCCCAGGAGGCCCTCCAAGTTCATAACGGCACCAGCAGACAAACAGTTCTTAACAAAAGGAGTTTCTGTGGATGCTATGGTGGTAGCTGCTGCCACTAAGAAGGAGCTAGCTGATCCTTCAGTACCTGTCCATCCACCTAACAAGGAATCTAGGTCCATGGACAGGAGCGGATGTTCTCGTCAGCGACATTTACCATGCGTTCTGAACTACCTATGCCATTTTACTCGTCTTCAAAGGGACTTGATCAAGGAAGCGAGTGAAATGTTAAAGGACCCTACAGCTGCGGGTTTTCAAGATAAGATGAATCGCAGCTGGCTACCCTTAACTCCATAACCAACTCCTCCATGCGCCTTCTCTCTTACGCGGCTGATGGAGCGAGTAGAGCCGCAGGGACAGGTGTGGCCGTAGGCATGCCTGGATGCGGCTATGCAATTTGGACCCCTTCAAGGCGTCTTTCACTAACTCCCGTTTGATGGATCATCTCTTTGGTCCTCAAGTGAAAGAAACCTTGACTAGGTGCGAACTGATGGCAAGACCCTTTCTGCCGTCAGTCCGTTTTCTACTCCTTCTAGGCCTTACAACAAAGACCAGAAAGGTGGAAAGATGTGGTTCCGTAAACAATCTCAAGGGACTTAAGCCTGACGCCTTTAGAGTCGTTCCCGCCAGAGGCAGAGCGGGAATAACAATGGTAGGGGCAGGGGGTCCACAGAACCAGGGCAATCGGAAGCCTTCCCTGACAAGCCCTTTCAGCATCCCTGAGGTGTTGCCCGACTGCCCACCTGAGGCAGTCGGGAAGATTGTCACTGTACCCAGAAGCCTGGCTATCCCTGACTCAAGACAAATGGGTACAGTCCATCATTTCGAAGGCTATTCTATCCCCTTTCTTCGCATTCCAAATCAATCAAAAATCCCTTCCAGATGTTCCACCCGCTCAAGGGATCTAGCAGTTTTGGAGATTTCAAAACTGCTTACAAAAGAGCAATTCAGCCAGTTCCAGCAGACCAGCAAGGATCCGGAATCTACTCAAGGTTCTTTTTAGTTCCAAAGAAAACAGGGGACTGGAGACCAATTTTGGATCTCAGTATCTTGAACAGATCAGTCAAGAAAACAAGATTTCGGATGGTCACGCTGCAATCCATCCTTCCCCTTTTGGGCAAAGGAAACTGGATGTGCTCTATAGACCTTCAGGATGCGTACTATCACATAAAATGAACAGGCGCTCCAGAAGATTCCTCCGCTTCAGGCTGGGAACCAGTCATTTTCAGTTCAGGGCCCTGCCCTTTGGTCTCACCACTGGTGTTTAACAAATGCATGGCAGTGGTAGCTTCTCACCTGAGATGACAAGGATTCCAGGTGTTTCCATATTTGGACGACTGGCTCCTCACAGCTCCCACCAAGCATCTCCTTCTGATGGCCAGGGATTACACTTTTCGCATTTGTCAAAAGTTAGGCATTTCAATAAATTGCGAAAAGTCTGTTTTGTCGCCTTGTCGTACTGTTACTTTCATAGGCGCAAATCTAGACACAGTAGACATGTCTGCGAGACTAACACATCAGAGAATAACAGACATTCACAAACTGGTCTCACTCCTTTTCAACAACAACAGAATCAAAGCCAGATTAGTTCTGAAAGTGTTGGGAATTATGGCGGCGGCCATACCTCTGCTTCCATTAGCCAGATTCCATATGCGGATCCTTCAATGGATGCTCTTTACTCAATGGTCATACCAGGAACTTCCAATGTCTCACACCATTATGATCACGCAAGCGCGCAAAAATCATCTCATGTGGTGGATGTCTTCCCCTCAGCTCTTGTTGGGAAGACCCTTTGTTCCACCTCCGGTTGCTACTCTGACAACGGATGCCTCCTGATCGGGTGGGGGCATTATCAGGGCAGGACGGTCCAGGGCACATGGCAACCAAGCGAATGCCACTTGCACATAAATGTTCTGGAGATGAGAGCAGTGCTTTTAGCGTTGCAAGCCCTTCAAGACTCTCTTCCCTTGGGTTCGATTGCAATCCAGACAGACAATATGTCTGTAGTGTGGTACATCAACAAACAAGGCGGAACCAGGTCATACCCCCTGTGTCGAGAAGCACTCAGACTGTGGCAATGGGCGATTTCTTCTCAGCGGTTTCTGATACATCCCGGAAGTCCAATCAAATTGCGGACAAGTTGAGCAGAGCAATCCTCATGCCTCACGAGTGGTCTCTGAAAGACTCTGTGGTGAGAGAAATTTTCCTCAAGTGGGGTCAGCCTTGCTGCGATCTTTTTGCTACTCCCCAAAACAGCAAGTGCAGAGAATATTTCACTCTATTCCCTTTACCAGGCCAACCCAGCAGCGGCGCTCTAGTCCAAGTTTGGCCCGGGACTTCTGTATGCATTTCCTCCTTCCCACTAATCTCTCAAGTGATACAGAAAGCTATCGCTCAGAAGGCCTCATTGATCCTCATTGCTCCTTACTGGCCTCGACAGGTATGGTTCCCCTTTCTACATCAATTTCTTTTGGAGCGACCGTGGAATCTGGACCTAGTTCCAGATCTTTTGATCCATCAGTCGGGTCAGTTTCATCGCTCCCTCCCCTCTCTGAACCTCACTGCTTGGTTCCTCCAATTCCAACCTTAGCCAGGCTTCCTCAATTATCTCACTCTGTTCGAGATATTTTGATAGCTTCCCATAAATCTTCCACTCGGAAGATTTATTTGAGTAAGTGGAAACGCTTCACATATTGGGCTCAAGAAAAGGACATAGATCCTTTCACTGCTTCCATCCAATTAGTCCTTGATTTTCTAGCTGAACTCTTCCATGCAGGTTCATCTCCTCTACTCTTAAAGTTCAATTGGCAGCTATTTCTAACTTTCATGTGGGTATTTCTGAATCTGCCTTAATGTCCCACAAGCTTTGCAAAGCCTTTTTGAAAGGAGTTTTTCTTCTCAGACCTCCTATAAGAAATCCTCCTTCTCCTTGGGACCTAAATTTAGTACTTGCTTCTTTGATTCTTCCCCTTCGAACCTGCAGTCTCCTGTTCTTTAAAATTGCTATCATGGAAGACTCTTTTCTGGTAGCTATTACTTCAGCTAGAAGAGTTTCAGAGCTTCAAGCACTCAGCTGTCGACCTCCTTATCTATTGTTTCATAAGGACAGAGTATCACGAACTAACCCGTCCTTTTGCCTAAGGTGGTCTCGACGTCAAATCTAAACCAAAGCATTGACCTCCCTGTCTTTTTTCCAGAATATTCCAATAGGTCTGAACAAAAATTACACTGCCTGGATGTTCATCGTCAATTGAGGTACTACTTGGATAGAACAAAACAATTCAGAAAATCTGATCAGCTGTTTGTCTCCTATGAAAGCAGAAAGGGACTTTCAGTTTCAAAGGTATCATTATCCAGATGGCTAACATCTTTGATTTCCCTTGTATATGAAATTAGACACCAAAAACTGCCTAATAAACCTAAAGCCCATTCCACCAGAGCTTTGGCTACTTCTTTAGCCTTCCAAGACAGACTGCCTATTGACACCATTTGTGCAGCTACTTGGGCTACTCCTCACACTTTCATTTCTCATTATAAGTTGGACTTAGCTTCTAGGCATAGAGCTAACTTTGGTTCCACTGTTCTCAGGAGTCTGTTCCGTTAGGCCACCGGGACAAGGTGCTGTCCCATCCAGCAAGAATGAAGGCGAGATAGACAACTTAACATATAGAAGTTATGTTCTTACCATAACGTTCCATGTTAGTTGTCTTCTTCTGGCCTGGACAGACCTAGAGGAGTTGTGATTGTGACCTCTCTTTCTACCACCTGTATCTTAGGCATATGCTTTTGTGCATATTTCCGGTTCAGGATGTAGGTCACCCTTCTTTCTTCCTGTTGTTAGAGGTGGACTCTGTTTAGAGTTATTCTTTTACTTTTATAAGCTGGGGTTAGCTTACAAACGAGATCTGAGGTAACTCTCGCCTAGCATTGTGGGATATAAGGGGAGCCTCGTGGAACCAACTCTCGAGCTTTTAGAGTGGCAGTAACCATCCAGCAAGAAGAAGACAACTAACATGGAACGTTATGGTAAGAACATAACTTCTATTTTTACTTGGATAGAACAAAAGATCACAGAAAATCTGATCAACTTTTTGTAGCCTTTGCTGATAACAGAAAAGGAGTAGCGGTTACTAAAAGAACTCTTTCTAAGTGGTTAACTGATTGTATCATCTATGTCTATGATTCTTCAGATCAAACTCTTTTGCACAAACCCAAAGGACATTCCACAAGGTCAGTGTCTACATCCCTGGCTCATGCAGCTCGCCTACCACTAGACGCTATTTGTGCGGCTGCTACTTGGTCTAAACCACATACATTCAGTTCTCATTATAAGGTAGGCAAGGTTTCTAGGGACAGGGCAACCTTTGGTTCCACTGTGCTCAAGAACGTCCTTCCGTGAGTTCCTCAGGAACAAGGAGCTAGGGACGCTACCCATGTGTAAGAACAAACGGCGAGATTGAACACTATCACATATAGAAGTTATGTCCTTACCATAACGTTCCATGTGGAGTGTTCATCTCGCCTTTGTTCTTACATTCCCACCCTCCCACCCTTAGGAAGAACGTTCAGTTTGGTGCCTGGTCTGGGGCATTCTGCTTCTGCATTGCAGTTGTTGTATATATAGTTGACATGTAGATATATATATATGTATATATATAGACTCTTAGTTTCTGTGCATATGTGATATTGGCATGAGTGTTCTCTCTCTGACTGCTGGTTTGCTTGCAAACTAGATCTGAGGTAAAGGCAGAGGGGGATTGTGGGTATTAGGTTGTCTCGAGCTTCTTCTCGATGCAGAGCTTGCAAGCGGCTGACACGGAGCCGAGGATCGGCTCCGAACCCATGTGTAAGAACAAAGGCGAGATGAACACTCCACATGGAACGTTATGGTAAGGACATAACTTCTATTTCCTGTTTCAGTCCAACAGAGTTCAAGTCAAGTTAGTACTGAAAGCGTTAGGCCTCATGGCAGCGGCGATCCTTCTACTCCCATTAGCCCGCTTCCACATGAGGATCCTTCAGTGGATGCTGTTTTCTCAGTGGTCCTTTCAACAGCTCCCAATGACTCACAACATCTTGATAACCCCATCATGCAAGAATCATCTCTCCTGGTGGATGGTTTCCCCCTCAGCTTTTTCAGGGCAGACCCTTTGCCCCCCCCAGTTGCCACAGTGACAACGGATGCCTCCCTGAACAGGTGGGGGGGCACTATCAGGGCAGGACGGTCCAGGGCACATGGCAACAATTAGAATGCCACCTGCACATAAATGTCCTGGAGATGAGGGCGGTGCTTTTAACGTCACAAGCCCTTCAGAGCTCTCTTCCCACAGGGACTATAGCAATTCAAACGGACAATATGTCTGTGGTGTGGTACATAAACAAGCAGGGCAGAACAAAGTCCTACCCCCTATGTCGAGAAGCACTTAGACTTTGGCAATGGGCGATTTCCTCTCAACGGTTTCTGATAGCAATGCACATCCCCGGGAAGTCCAACGTCATAGCGGACAGATTGAGCAGAACTATCCTCATGCCTCAAGAGTGGTCTCCAAATCAAGCGGTAGCAGACAGAATATTTCAGAAGTGGGGCCAGCCTTGCTGCGATCTTTTCGCAACTCCTCAAAACAGCAAGTGCCTCGACTTCTTCACACTCTTTCCTCTACCAGGCCATCCCCCCAGAGATGCTCTTGTTCGCGATTGGCCCCAGGGTCTTCTATATGCCTTTCCTCCCTTACCGTTGATCCCGCAATTAATTCAGAAAGCAACCGCATTGAGATCCAAAATGATCCTCATTGCTCCATTTTGACCTCGACAAGTATGGTTTCCGTTCCTGCACAGTTACCTACTGGAACAGCCTTGGCATCTGGAACCCCTTCCGGATCTGTTGACCCATCTCACGGGCAAGCTGCATCAGTCTCTTCATTCCCTCAACCTCACAGCTTGGTTGCTGCACTTCCAGCCATAGCCAGGCTACCCCTTATTTCTCCTCCTGTCCGTGATATCATTCTGGCTTCCCATAAATCCAATACTGGGAAGACGTATGCGAGTAAATGGAAGCGTTTTTCACTCTGGGCACAAGCTAGGTCCTTAGATCCTTTCCATGCACCCATTCATAAGGTTCTAGACTTTCTGGCGGAGCTCTTTCATTCAGGGTCATCGTCAGCCACTATCAGAGTACAATTAGCGGCCATTGCTAATTTTCATGTGGGGCTCTCAGAAGCAAATATTATGTCCCACAAACTCTGTAAAGCCTTTCTCAAGGGCATCTTTTTGCTTAGACCTCCAGTTAAGGATCCGCCCCCACAATGGGATTTGAATTTGGTTCTAATGTCATTGATTCTGCCTCCCTTTGAACCCGCAGCCTCTTGCTCCCTCAAGCTTCTTTCTTGGAAAACTCTGTTTTTAGTAGCCATAACATCTGCCAGAAGGGTATCGGAACTTCAAGCCTTGTCTGTCCGTCCCCCTTATTTGTTTTTTCATAAAGACAGGGTAACTCTCAGAACAAATCCTTCCTTCCTACCGAAAGTGTCCTCTGAAGCAAATCTAAACCACTCTCTTGACTTGCCTGTCTTCTTCCCAGACTATTCCAACAGGGCTGAACAGAAATTACATTCATTGGATGTTCATCGCCAACTACGGTATTGTCTAGACAGGACAAAACAACTCAAAAAGTCAGACCAGCTCTTTCTCTCTTATGCTGAAGGGAAGAAAGGGCTTCCATTATCAAAGGTTACTCTTTCCAGATGGTTGACATCCATTATTACCTTTGTCTATGAGTTGAGACACAGGCAACTTCCGTCTAGGCCTAAGGCTCATTCAACTAGGGCACTATCAACATCAACGGCCTTTCAAGCAAGGTTACCATTAGATGCCATATGTGCAGCAGCTACATGGGCTTCCCAACATACCTTTATTGCCCATTACAAACTTGATATAGCCTCCAGAAATAGAGCTGACTTTGGTTCCACCGTACTCAGGAGTCTGTTCCATTGAGCCACCCAGGACTAAGGTGCTAGGGACACTGTCCCATCCAGCAAGAATGAAGGCGAGAATGACAACTTAACATTAAGAAGTTATGTTCTTACCATAACGTTCCATGTTAGTTGTCTTCTTCTCACCTTCTTTCTTGCGTCCCTCCCTCCTGCCCCCTAGTCTGGACAGACTTGAAGGTCTCTGAGTCCTTCCATTTCATGAGATACAATACTTTACGGTTTCCCCGTATCTTTAGTGTTACCAGCAGGGAGTCCGTACTTGGAAATGAGGATATAATAATAAATTTATACTATGTGTTAGCTGCCAAACGAGATCTGGGGAGTTAGCGCATGGTATTGTGGGTTATAGGGCTGCCTCGAGACGGTAAAAATAGCTCTTGAGCTATAGTATAGGCCGAGTCGGAGCCGAGGATCGGCTCCGAACCCATCCAGCAAGAAAGAAGGCGAGAAGAAGACAACTAACATGGAACGTTATGGTAAGAACATAACTTCTTAATATTTGACGCCTAGAGGAGCAGTAGGAGTTAACTGCAGAAGACACTTGGAGGAGCACTCGGCTGTAATGAGTTAATCAGGTCCATGATGGTGCGCTCCATAGCTTTACATATCAGACTCGTCAGGCTAATGGGATGATAATTCCCAGGGCCTGTAGTCGCTCTCCCTTTATGGAGAGGGATGATTGTAGCAGTGCGCCATTTGGTAGGGACAAAGCTTGAGGTGAGGCTGTGACTGAACAGGGCACACAGATGTGGTGCCAGTTTGCTTTGTAGTTCATGTAGAACACAGCCTGGGATATTATTGGGTCCCATGGAAGCTGTCTTCTTGGCATTGGACATTGCAGCTTTAACCTGTGCTGCAGTAATGCTGGGTGCCTGACATTCTTCCGGTATTGTGTTTGGTCCTTTGGGGGGGGGGGTAAAGTTGGCAGTATGTTAGCAATATCTGTTGGCTGAGTATAGGAGGTACCATTGTGCAGTATCTCAGAGCAAATCTGGGTATTGCTGTGAAGGTTCTTGATATAGCTATAGAAAGCTTTCTGATTGTTTTTAGTGTCTTCCTCAATTCTGCCTTCATAGCTGGCTTCTGAGGATTTGATAAGGGATCTTAACTTTTTATTGAGGCTAATAAGGTAGTTTTCCAGGCTTGAGACTTTGCCTTTTTCTGAAGCAGTTTCTTTCTTCTGTTGTAGAGTTTATTAATGGCAGGGGACCACCAGATTGGCTTCCTTTTCTTGGAGGAGACCATCTTTGTTCTATTGGGTATGTCTAGTTCCATGCATTTGTGTATATATTTGTACAGTGCATTGGTGTACGACTTGGCAGTCATGCAGCTATTTTCCATTGGCATAGATGCCGTGAAGTTAGCCACCTCTGTTTTTAGGAGTCCAAAGTCAACTTTGGAGAAGTTTTACAAGGTAGTTACCTTTGCGGGAGGTGTGGGTGAGAGGTGGATTTCCATGGTGATTAGTTTATGGTCGGATCTGACCAGGGAGGGACTGACTGTTGGTGTAGAGCAATGGTCACCCATGTTAGTAATAACCAGGTCAGGGATGTTGCTTCCTCTAGTGGTGGTAAGAATGAGCTGGTCCATGGCATTGGAATTGATGAATTCCAGGAAGTGTTGAGCCAGTGTATTGGTGCTCGAGTAGTTTTCCTAGTTGATGGAGGGGTAGTTGAAGTCTCCTAGTAAGAAAGTGTTGGGTTGGAACTTGATAGATTCCAGGGTGCTTAGGAACTTGGAATGAGAGTCTAGGTACATGTTTGGGGACCTGTAGCAGGCTATGACCTGGATCGCCGTCTTACCCAGTGTTAGTTGTACCTGAAGTATCTCAGATGAGTTATGCTGGGCTACTAGTCTGGAGGTGTGCATATCCTTTATGAATATGGAGACACCACCACCTTTGGAGCTTCGGTTCATGTTTTGGGGCCGAAAGGTGTGGAATGAGTTATAGCCTGTTAGCGCAGGGGTGCTTTCTGCCTCTTTAAACCAGGTCTCCGTTACAGTGCAAATATATATATATAAAAAAACTTTTTCACCAAGAATGAAATGAGACAGTGAACAGGTTTTTTGAACACTTTCATTCCTCTAGTAAGTAGTATGGAGCTTCATCAGAAAATGCACGATACAAAGAATACTTGTGATATATAGTGTTAATAGTAGAGTGTAATTAAGTTTAGCCAATAAAACCACAGTAAATAGCCCTTGTTTTTTTTCTAGTTTTATCAGAAAACCTAAAGTGTTAAGTCAAAATAGAAATAAAAAACAGTAGCCAGTCCTGTTGTCTTCTTATGTAAATTAATAGATAGTGGTAGTCTGTGCTAATAATTAACACAGTATTAAGGCAAAAGAAGGATGTAAAAATAAAAAACAAAGAAAAATATATGCCATTGAAAATAGTGTACTGTTCTATAGTGAAATAAAACACGAGTAATATTCTGGTGATATCAAACAATTAAAACATTAGTGTTATTTTTATACAATAAACACTATGTGTGTGTGTGTGTATGTATATATGTATATATATATATATATATATATATGTGTGTATATATATATATATATATATATATATATATATATGTATATATATATATATATATATGTATATATATATATATATATATATATATATATATATATGTATATATATATATATATATATATATATATATATATATATGTATATATATATATATATATATATATGTGTGCGTGTATATAAAATATAAAAAATAAAAAAATGTACAATAAGCTGGTTGCATAAGTTTGCACACCTTTTGATTTAATTACTGCATTCAGACTTCTTGGGTACACACCTGCCATCAATTTAAGAGACTCTGATTACCACAAATAAAGTTCAGCTGTCCTAGTAGGATTTTCCTGACATTTGCTCAGTTGCCTGCTACAGCAAAAGCAATGGTTTGCAGAGAGCTTACAAAGCATCAAAGGGATCTCATTGTTGAAAGGTATCAGTCAGGAGAAGGGTACAAAAAATTTCCACAGCATTGGATATACCATGGAACACAGTGAAGACAGTCATCAACAGGTGGAGAAAATATGGAACAACAGTGATGTTGCAAAGAACTGGACGTCCCTCCAAAATTGATAAAAAGACAAGACGAAAACTGGTCAGGGTGGCTGCCAAGAGACCTACACCAACACTGAAGGAGCTGCAGGAATTTCTGGTTAAGTACTGGTTCTGTACTACATGTGACAACAAACTTGTGACAACAAACTCCTGTATTCTCCATATGTCTGGGCTATGGGGTAGGGTTGCAAGACGGAAGCCTTTTCTTACACAGAAAAACATCCAGGCCTGGCTAGAATTTGCAAAACAATACATTAAATCTCCCAAAAGCATGTGGGAAAATTTGTTATGGTCTGATGAGATAGAGGTTGAACTTTTTGGCCGCAATTCCAAAAGGTACTTTTGGCGCAAAGACAACACTTCGCATCACCAAAAGAATACCATCCCAGCTGTGAAGCATGGTGGTGACAGTGTCATGCTTTTGGTTTGCTTTTCTTCAGCTGGAACTGGGGCTTTAGTCAAGATGGAGGGAATTGTAAACAATTCCAAATACCAGTCACCTTTGGCCCAAAACCTTCAGGCTTTTGCTAGAAAGCTAAAGATGAAAAGGAATTTCACCTTTCAACACTGCAGTGATGCCAAGCATACATCCAGATTTATTTTTATTTATTATTTTTATTTTATATTTGTTGACCGGGCTAGTCTAGCTGGATACATGTCCCTTTTCAGTAGAGGCTCGGGGAGATAAGCTCCAAGACATGGTCTAAATACAATAGTACAAGTTCAAACAACACAGAAAAAATATCAATATACTAATAAAATAGCAACTTTCAAAAAGGAAATAAAAATTATCATCAATGGTATTAAGTAATTAACGGTACAGAGTTTGTAACAGGATATATTATTGAGGACAAAAATCATAAAACAGTGAAATTTCAGGTATGGAGACATACGTCAGGTTAGGTCATAGGTAAACAAAGGAAGTTAGGTGAGTAGTAATGTAGCAAACGAGTTACTTAAGAAGAGAAAGTAAAAAGAGGATATAAAAAAAGAAAAAGGGTAGATAAGAAAAATATGATAAGATGGAAAAAAGTAGCAGAAGCTAGTAAGCACTGGATAGGTTAGACAAATTAGTAGAGGTAGATGACTAGTCTGGTTTTGAACAGGGGCATAGCCAATGAGTTTTGAGGAGAAGTTTAAGTCTCTTTTTAAAGAGAGATAATGAGGTGAGTGAGGAGAGGTCACAAGGGAGAAGATTCCAGGATTTACCTACAGAATTAGAGAAAAGGGAATCCCCAGCTCTGTTGTTAGGTTTAGTGGTGTGGACTAGTAGTTTCTGAGATGAGCGTAAGGACTTCAGATTTGTATAGGGGATGATTAGGGTAGATAAACTTGGAGTATTAGAGGGTTTATGAAGAATGTTGTGGGCAAGGGTGAGTTGGTGAAATTTAATCAGGTGTTGTAGTTCTAACCATCCTAGCTGCTTTAGGTTAATGCAATGATGGGTTCGGAATGGGTTGCCTGTAGCAAATCGTGCTATGTTATTATAAGCCATTTCCAATTTGTTGAGGTTATTCTTGGAGAGATTAATAAAAATGGGAGTGGCATAAAGGAGTGTAGAGATCAAATGTGTGTGGGCAATAGTAGTTTTAGCAGTGGGGGAAAGGAAGGGTTTTATCCTATAGAGGGTACCAATTTTTTTATTAACCGTCTTTATGGTATTATTGATGTGGATGTCAAAGCTCAGATTATTGTCGATGGTGACACCGAGTAGTTTGGTGGTAGAGTCAGGAGATATAATAGTATCATTGGTAGATGTTACTGAGAATTGGAGAGGGGAGGACTTATGAGTAGGCGTGAAGAGGAGGAGTTTGTTTTTTTAGGGTTCAAGAGGAGGCAATGCTGAGAGAACCATTGTTCAACTATGTTGAATACTTTTTGGGTGAGAGCATGAAGGTCATGGGATGATGTAGCTGAACATAATAGTGTTGAGTCATCAGCATATTGTATGCAGGTAGCTTGTGGGATAGCTAGATGAAGGGCATTAATAAATATAGAGAAGAGAAGAGAAGAGGTCCAAGTATGGACCCCTGAGGGACTCCTAAGGTAACAGGTAGAAGGGTGGATAAAGTGTTTTGCCAAAGTACTGCTTGCTGTCGGTTGTCAAGGTAGGATTGGAACCATTTTATGGAAAGTGGGTCTAATGACAGAGATTTCAAGATGTTTAAGAGAATTTGGTGGTTTACCATGTCGAATGCTTTGGACAGGTCGATGAATAGAGCAGAAGAAAGGTTATTCAGGTTTCGGTGCCTTTTAATATAGTCAGTGAAAGACAAGAAGGCAGTGGTAGTGCTGTGCGAGGGTCTGAAACCATGTTGACAGTTGGAAAGTAAGTTATTTTCAATTAGATGGTGGAGTAGTTGCTTATGGATACACTTCTCCATAATTTTAGCTAGGGAAGAAAGTAGGGAAATGGGGCGATAGTTTGATATTTCTGTGGAATATCCTCCTTTATGTAGGGGGATTATATGGGAGACTTTCCATCAGGTGGGGATGTAACCTTCAATAATTGATCTATTGATCAATATGGAAATAGGATAGGCTATGGCCTTGGATGATATCTGTAGATATTCAGAAGGCAGTAGGTCTGCAGAAGGAGAGCATGGGTTCAGTTTATTCAAAAGGGTTTGAATAAATGAGGTTGTAACAAGTTTGAAATGAAAAGGGGGCGGTGGGGTTGTGGAGTATGTGAGGGTATTGTGAAGGTATTAGGTGATAGTTGACTGGCTAGTAATTGGATAGTATCTGTAAAAAAGGTGTTGAAGGTATTAACTGTATGGATTGGATTATCCAGGTCTGTATTTTGAGGGTTTGGTGTAGTAGATTTACCTGGGTGGAGTAATTGCTTGATGCTGTCCCAAAATTTCTGTGGGTTGTTGTGATTAGGTTGTTGATATTGTAAGTAGTAGTTTTGTTTATCAGAGAGTATGGCCTTTTTAGTGTCATTTCTTAGCTGTCTAAATGTTAGTTGGTCAGTGGTGTTTTTTCTCATTCTCCATTTGGCCCAGTATTTATTTCTGATGTGAATTTTGTGTTTGGTTTCACTGGTTCACTGGAAAGCCATGGGGCAGGCTTGGCCTTAATTCTTATAAATCTGGTTGGAGCATGGTGATTAAGAATGCTCCAATATATATATATATATATATATATATATATATATATATATATATATATATATATATATATATATATATATAAATGGAGTCCATTCACTTGATTGAAAACTCACTTCACTGAAAATGAAATTACTAGGATCACTTCACTGAAAACTCGCTTGACTGAAACTCATTTAGTTGAAAGTTATATATGGCCTTTTCCCCACTGTAGTGCAATCCTGGAGTTAGTATATATAGTAAGGGGGGTCTTTTGGAAACTGTTCTTTATTTGACTTGTAAGTATCACTCTGTATAGTGTACAGTGTTTAAAATATGTGGGGGGCTATGCCCCCCACACCCCCCAATGTAGGGGGCTGTGCATGGAATGGAATCAAAAAATTAATCCTTGTTTTCCCGCCTTCCTCGACTAGTTTAGACCAGTTTACAGGCATTGCTGTATTCTATGCTGTGGTGTAGTTCCTGTGTTGTCCATTACCTTACTTGGATAGAAGGAAGTTTCTTTGCTCACCAGTGGGAGTGGGGAGCCTTGAGCAGCCTACCTGTCCTTGGGGGAAGTGACCTCAGCACAAGAAGCTGTAGTAATTGGTTGTTTGGGACCATTTCTAGGTCTTTTGTAGTTCACTGTTTAAAATCCGCGTTTGCACGGCTTTGTGCGGTCGTGCGCATAGCGCAGCGCCGGTTAAACAAGGCTAAACTTTTTCTGGCTCCGCCAAGTCTGCTCTTCAAATTTTCCCTTAAGGAAGCTCTACTCTTAGTATAACCAGACTACTCACTGTATTATAAGCCTAGCACTTGTTCTCAATACTTCTCTACTAAGTAAGCATTCTCGTACTAAGTAAAGCACTACATCTACTTACCACCCCTGTGAATATCCACTTCCCTTAAAGGTATACCACTCCCTTATACTGTTCTAGCACGTTGAGTGGTAGATTACTGGCATCGTCTCCAGTTCAGCTGGTCAATCTGGGCATCTTGAGACAATGCTACAATTGTCTCATGTACACAGACAACCCTCTCCTCCTCCCAACAAACACAAATACATGTGAGAGATGCAACTATATAGCCAAACTGGAGGCTGAACTCTCTCAACTCAGGGCTGGCATGACCAGACAGGAGGAGATGGCAACCACACACACAACAATCCCAGTCCCACATAGACCTACCACAACTGCAAACCAAACACATAAAAACACAAAGACATACTCGAGGCTCTAATAAAAACTTACCAAAACAACAGAGGCTCCCAAAGCAGACATCCAAAAATCCACCACCTCAAAACAAAACACATGCAACACATACTTCAATAAATCAGTGTGTCGACCAATCGCAGCCCTTAAGGCCAAACACCTTGCCTGATACACTAGTAATAGGTGACTCCATAGTCAGACACACTGATGTCCCACTGACCAGGCTGAACAAGGAGAAGGTGACTGTGAGCTGTCTATCGGGAGCTAGGATCCGCCACATAACACACGCACTCAGGTCACTCCAAAGCAAGTACAAATATGACTCCGTCATTGTCCATGCTGGTGTGAATGACCTGAGATGTACCTCCCTGGACTACATGAAAAGAGACATAGAGGAGCTCTCCAATTATGTAGCCCAGGCTGGTATGACCCTGACCCTGAGCAGCATCTTGCCCTCACCAAGAATGTTACTACAATACAAAGACAAGATGATCAGCTTTAACAATTGGCTCAAGTACTGGTGTCATTCTAAGGGGATCCAATGTCTGTCTGCCTGGGATGATATGTTGGACAAGCCACGCTGCTTCGCAAGGGATGGCTTACACCTGTCACCACTGGGCTTCCGGATATTGGCTAAGGCTCTTGCTACCCCCATAGTGCCTTTTTTAGGCAAAGCTCAAAAGACAAACCCACCTCCTTAGAAAACAAAAATGGAAAAAAACTAAGGGTAATGCTGCTCAACGCCAGAAGTCTAAATCTCAAGATGTAGGCACTTGATGCACTCCTCAGCATGGAGAACATCGATGTCTATGCAGTAACTGAAACCTGGTTCAAGGCTCCTGAGAGCACCCCAGCGCTACCAGGCTATACCTCGTATCATGCTTTTCGGCCCCAAAACCCGGGCCGAACCACAAAGGGAGGGGGAGTGTCCATATTCATAAAGGACACCCACACCTCCAGGTTAGTAGCAACACATGAAGCATCAGAGTCCATACAGGTGCAACTAACCATAGGCAAAACTGCTATACAACTGGTAGCATCTTACAGACCACCCTCCCAATCTCAAGAACCCCACTCAGCCTTCCTGAAGACATTGGAGGATATGAATGTATCACAAAATACCATCATACTGGGAGACTTCAACTACCCAAACATAGATTGGGTACATTATTCTAGCCCTAATACCCTAGCCCAAAGGTTCCTGGAATTCATAAATTCAAATGCACTGGAACAACTAGTCACCTCTCCCTCTAGGGGAGATAATATACTAGACCTGATCATGGGGACAAAATGCTCCACACCGGAAGTATACCCCTCACTAGTGAGATCTGACCACAAACTAATCACCCTGGATATACATATCCCACCTCCACCCCCAGCACAAAAGACCACAGTGAAAAACTTCTCAAAAGAAGACTTCACTCTTCTTAAGACTGAGATGGTATCCTTTAAGCCCACTGTGCCAGTGGATACCACATCCCACAATGCCGAATCCTTCACAAATGCTTTCTATGGACATCTCCAAGAATGCATGGATCATGCAATCCCAAACAAATCCAAGTCCCTCTCCACCAAATGTAAGCGTCCTGTCTGGTGCACCTCAGCCATAAACAAATTGTATAACAAAAGAAGGAAGCTACTGCACGTCAGAGCGAAATTTCATGAAGGGAAGACATCACTGATCAACATTAGCAGAAAACTACGTTCTCTCATAAAAACATCCAAGGCAAACTTTGAGAGAAAAATCGCTAAGGACACTAAAGATAACCACAAAGCCTTCTTCAGCTATGTTAGAAACCTGGGCGGAAACCCTCAGATATGCTCAGAGTTGGTTCACAACAACAAAAAATACACTGAACCCACAGATATTGCTAACATTCTGGCTGACAGGTTCAGTGCAAACTTCTCGCCTCCTTCACCCCCAAAAGAAGAAATACTTATCCCAGCTGAATGTAATCTCCCTGTCATCTCAGATGTCCAAGTGAGAACCGCCCTAAACAAAGCAAAAAACACAGCATCAATGGGACCTGACGGTATCCCGGGGTGAGTGTTACGTGAACTCCAAGAGGAGCTAAACCCACACATAAAAATGCTATTTAACCTTAGCCTTACTTCGGGATACGTACCTGAACACTGGCGTACAGCAACAGTGGTCCCACTCCACAAGGGGGGGGGTGCCTCTACAGACCCTGGAAACTACTGCCCCATAAGCTTAACTAGCCTGGTCTGCAAAGCTATGGAAAGAATCATTATGGAACTCATAAACAGAGACATAGGGGACCTACAGACACTTGACCCCACCCAGTTCGGCTTTGTAAAGGGCAGATCCTGCCTTTTAAACCTGGTTGACTTTTTTGAACAGTCACTAGAGCCATTGATGAGGGCAAAGCAGTCCATACAGCATACCTGGACTTGGCTAAGGCCTTCGACACAATACCCCACTCAGGCATCATAGATAAGCTAAACAGCTTAAAAGTAAACCCTTATGTCACTAGATGGGTTGCAAACTGGCTAAAGGACAGAACCCATAAAGTTAAAATTGCTGGAGCAATGTCAGACTCAAAGCCAGTCACAAGTGGTGTCCCACAGGGATCTGTCCTGGGACCCCTCTTGTTCGGCATTTATTTCTCAGATGTTAAAGCACACATGGAGGGCTGTGGCTGACAAAGTTCGCAGATGACTGCAAACTAGGCGCCATAGTCGATACACCAGCAGACACACACATCCTACAAAAAGGCCTCACTGAAACGGACAACTGGTGCCGTAGTCACGGCCTTAAACTAAATGCCAAAAAATGTATAGTCATCCCTTTTGAAAAAACAAAGTACCCACAAATTATCACATAGACAGCAACCCACTGAGTACGGAAAAAGTAATCAGAGACCTAGGGACCCAAGTAGACAGTGACCTCTCATTTGACACCCACGTTGCCAAAGTGGTTAGAAAAACATTCTACCTTGCACACCTCATCATGAAGGGATTCACATCCAGATCCAAGGATGTCATTGTACCCCTATATTCCTCCCTCATCAGACCCATGATTGAGTACAATGCCCCATTTGGTATGTACCTCACCCGGCACTTGCAACAGCTGGAGAGACCACAGAAGTACCTCACCAAAAGGATCAAGGGTCTCCAACATATGTCTTATTCCACCAGACTAAAGAAACTTCAGCTCTATTCAGTAGCATACCGCCTGCTCAGAGGTGATCTCTGCCTGACGTACAAGGCCATGTCCAATCAGGATCTGATGGACATGCTCCACCTCAAAAAATCCAAATCCATCAGGACCACGAGAGCTAAAGACTTAAACCTCGGCACAAGTATGAATAGGACATGCTGGAGGGATAGATTCATAACCCAGAGGCTTCCCATGCTTTGGAACAGGATCCCAGTTCAGTATTAGGCAGAGCCCTCACTGACTCTCTTCAAGAGAAATCTTGATGAGTGGATGGGAGATCGTAAGTTTACCCCAGGGGTCACATCTGTGTCACTGCTGGACAGGGGCACAGTAAACTAATTCTATTATATAAGGGGACCTTCATTGTGTCACTACTAGACAGAGGCACAGTATTCTAGATTTATTCTGTACATTTTTGTACCATTTCAAGGGGTGGCAAAAGCCACATCACTATGGCTAGGCTTACAAATGCCCCAGGGCAGATAGCCTAGTACTATACTATGAAACTATATACACACGCACACATATACACACACACACACACACACACACACATTATATATATATATATATATATATATATATATATATATATATATATATATAAAAGCCTTTGTTTGACCGAAACCTATTTCTCTGAATCTCATTTGTGCATTCCATCACAGTTTCTAGCAATTTTTAAAGTGTCTGTTTAGTGTAATGAAGTGTGAAATCACTAAACAGTAGATTTGAAAAGTTCCACTTTTTTTCACTGTTGTGATGAAAGGGGTATGTTGATCCAGGAAAGCTCTAAGTTTTTCACACCTCCTTTTCCAAATTGTCTAAGAAATTCTTTAACTTCTCATCCAGTTTTGACAAACAGCAGAATAAACAATCTCAATAAAATGCAGGTAAACAGACATTTAGGAAGAAAAGGCAAGTCGGTTTCAAAAAGAAGTCTCGGACCTCTCAAAACCAAGGGCAGTCCAACAACTCTGATTATTCATGAGACCTTGTGACCTTACCCCCCCCCCCCACCCTGGCCCCTTTTATCTTCCAGAATGTCTAAATCTCCATGTTTCTGTTTTGAAACAGATAATTTGAGACCAATGGGTTCTAAAGGTCATTCATCAAGGTTACAGATGGCAGTTGAAAGAAATTCCACTTTCCAAGGGGGGGGGGGAGCGGTCATTCCTCATTCTGCATATCAGACTCTTTTGTTTCCACTGGTTTGTCATCACATGCTGTTCCAAGGCGTGATAGAGCAAGTTCTTTCTTCCCAGATGTGGAAGGGTTTTTATTCAAGAATGTTCTTCGCGCCAAAGAAAATAAATACTTGGAGACCAGTTCGGGTTCTGGATCTTTCTTTCCTAAATCTGTTTGTGATAGTGCCTAAATTCAAAATGATGTCACTTCACAACCTGTTACCTCTTTTAGGTTTCTTTGTGACACTAGTCTCAAAAGCTAATTATTATATCTCTGTTCATCCAGACTTCAAATGTTTCTAAGGTTTCATGTATGGATTGCATTATCAGTTCTCTACTTTACACTTTGGACTTTCCACAGCACCAAGTGTGTTTACAAAGTGTCTAGCTCCAGTTGTAGCTCATTGCAGGCTACAGAGTATCCACATCTTTCCATATTTGGATGACTCCCTTATATTTTATAGCACTTTTACCCTAAACTAGCTCATTCTCACAGCTACAGCTATTAACTGCTGAAGGCTATCTTGATTCTACACTCAGTTTCATTTAGCAATGTATACACATATACTGCTTTGTCTTTAACTGTTATGTAGATTGCATTTCTCTATCTTGCAATTACTGTTTCACACTATTTTCACTATTAACTCATGCAGCCAGTTTTTATCACTAACTGTGCCATTTTTTCTCAAATGTGTTCATTTATTTGTTAATTATTTGCTAATTATTGTTATATAACTAATTTTTCGACTGACTTGCTTTGTACATTATTGATTAATACCTGTTCAGTTTGATTGTTTCACACTGTCTATTTGTATGTATGGAGCTTTTCTTCCAGGGCCTCCTCTGAAAATGGGCCTCATGCCCAGCCAGACATTACCCGGTAAACAAACAAAATAAATAAATAAAATTTGTAGAGTCTTTTTCAAAGTATCCGGAATTTCTATCTTGAGTGAGAGATCTCCTACACAAGCTGGGATTCCAAGAGAACATTTAAAAGTCTTTGTCAGAGAAAGAGTAACTGCAGTCTTTCTTCATTCCTTCACATAGGATTGTGTTCCTGAGATGTCAACTTGACACTTCAGTCAAAGAACTTCTTTTACTCAGGAAAAAATATAACTGTATCTAGATCTATTTCTAAGGTTTTCCACTCAAACTTCAGTCACTGTGAATGAATACCCCAGGATTTTTGAGCCTAATGGCTTCTATGATTCTCATGATACCCTTGGCACATGTGAAAGATATAGTGGTATCTGAAGTCTCTGGTCCCAGCTCCAGTACCCTTTGTCTTTTCAAATCCTAGTGCTGAAGTTTGTCAGAAGTGAAATCATTTGGTGGAAACAGAGATCTTTAAATTCAGGTGTCATCTTCTGCCTCCCTGTTCCAAAACAGTCAGTCACCACAGACACCTTGGAGTTTGCTTGCGGAGAAGTTTCAGGAATGATAAAAGTGCAGGGTTTGTGGGACACCCAAGACAGATGCAAGTACATAAATATCAAAGAGATGTTTGCCCTGATCAAATCACTCATCTCTCTGAATCATGTTTGGTTCGTGGACCTATTCAAGTTGTTAAAGAAAATACTGCAATCATGTGGTACATCCATAAGCAAGGGGGAACCAGGTCATACCCCCTTTGCAGCCTAGTCATGTTAACTTGGGATTTAGCTTCACAGCACAATCTGATTCTACAAACATCCTACATTCCATCAGAGCATAATTATATGGTAGACAAGCTGAGCAGGACCAGGGCAAAAGCTTACAAATGGAAACAACATCAGCGGGTCTCCAAGATTTGTTCCATTTGTGGGGAATTGCTCAAGTACAACTCTTTGTCTCCTCTCTGAACAATCAGCTATCAAGATTCTGTTCCAGGACTCCATGCAAGAAGGCTTGAAAGACAAATGCCTTTTTTTCCTTGGACAGGAATGTTCCTGTATGCTTTTCCACACTTTCCAGTAATATCCTGGGTACCTCTGAAGATTCAGAAGGAATCTGCAAAGATCATTGCAGTGACTGCCTTCTGGCCCATGAAACCATGGTTCTCCATTCTTTTGGGAATGGCTAGGGGCAGTTACCACAAGCTTCTTCACAGGCTGGATCTACTCACACAAGAACAGGGATGTTTGATACACCCTGACATCAATCAACTTCAGTTGACTGCCTGGATGATAGGGTCTTAATTGCTTTTAGGTACCTGTTTACTAAGGACATGGTGCAAATGCTAATGGAGGCAAGAAATTCTGCTACTAGAAGCTCACATGTTAGCAAATGGAAAAGGTTTTCTAGTTTGTGCCAGCAATATAGCCAGCACCAATTCTGGGCTAGTTGTTCTCTGGTTTTATGTTTGTGTGAGTTACTATCCTGTGGCCTTTCTTTTTCCTCTGTCAGAGGGTATTATTGTCCATTTCAGAATGTCTACCCATGGATCCTCCTCTTTCAATCAGTCTCATGTCAAAATGATTTTAAAAGGGGTTTTTACACAAGAGTCCTCAAAGTAAACCAGTGACCCTCATCTTGGGATCTTAATTTTGTGTAAGAGAAGCTAACATTTGACTCCATTTGAACTAGGTGATATGTCTGACTTGAGGTTCTTAACATGAAACAGTTTTACTGATTGTTCTGACCTCTGCAAGAAGAATATCTAATTGCAGTCTCTTATGGTGAGTCAACCCTGTCTCATTTTCCACAGGGACAGGGTTTCTTTGAGAACTAATCCTTCTTGTTATGCCTAAAGTGGTATCCAAGTTTGCTTTAAGCCAAACTATCCATTTCTTCTTTTCTTTCCTGAACTTAAAAGTGAGGGAGAAAGGATATTCCATACGTTGGATGCTCACAAACAACTCAAGTACTGTCTTGACAGAACTTAATCTGTTAAATTGTTGGATCAATTGTTAATTTCTTGTTAAGGGGAAAAAAAAGGGACAACCTGTGTCAAAACAGACCATTTCCAAATGGGTGTCTGAGGCTACTATCTTTTGTTAAACTCAACATAGCAAAAGTATTTCAGGCAGGGTCATGGTCCACTCCACCAGGGCCTTGGTTTAATCTGTAGCAGTTTGGAAGGGGATAGAGTCTAGAATTATATTTAGAAGCTGCTATTTTGTCCTCCATATATACTTTTACAAGCACTATAAACTTGATTCCCTCCCTGGGTCCATTCTTCTCCTTTTACCTCCGAAGTGTATACCTCCCAAATGTAGGAAGCTAAGGTAATCTACCAGTATAGCATGATCAATATGATGAGCACAGTATAGTTGTGTAAGCAAATGTACCATAACAGTAGATATTAGAATAATAACTGCTGCAGTAGCCACTCCCTCCATCCATCCCCTTGTTTTTTGGTGTGTCTTTTCTGATGCCAGTGTGTGGACATTTTTTTTTATTCCTAGCATTGCCCTTTCAGGGCTCACCCTCCCTCTCTGTGTTGGCCAGAATGCTCTGAAGGGCTTGGCCTCCCAACTTGTTTTTAGTTAGCTCAGCTCAAGCTGCCTGACACTTTGGGAGGGTGGAAGGTGTCTTGAAGCTTTGGAAGCTGACCAGCTGTTATATCTTTGCCAGGCTATAACCCATATACCTAAGGCTTCTGCAGCAGTGATCATTCAGGCATCTACTGTTATTGTAAGTTTACTTACACAACTGCACTTTGCCTGTTATCAAATCACTGAGTGTATAGTTTTATGGATAATTTGCAGTGCATGTTTTAATGTTTCACTCTCTTGTTTTTGCTCAGGCTACACTGTATTTGCATTTTTTATGTCTATCACATAGTATTGTATCCCTCTAATAGGCAATGTATGTCTAAATGATTCACTTTTCTCTTTCTTTCTTTCTGGTCCTGGCCATGGTCTTGGCTGAAAAGGTCTCAGTGAAAATGTCAGTATAGTAAGTGTGTTAAGAATGAAATATGCTGTCCTTTAAATGTTAAGGGGGTAAAGTGTTTTCATTTGTTTTTTGGTTTGTGTCCTCATCTTTTGCTCTCATGAGTTTTTTTGCTGCTACGTGTAATGGTGATGTTGCCGAAACATTCTGTGCTGACTTGCAACTAAAATTTTATCTCTGTATTCTGGCAATTTATACTATATTATTACTTTGTGATTATAGGCAGGATCTCTTGTCATTCTACTTCCTGGTCACATGATAGGTTCTTAAAGTTTAAATATCTGGGACTGCTCACATTGTATGTTCTGATGATTTCTGACACTTAATAAGATGAAACGCAATCAGCCATTTTACTTTTTTTATTGAATTGTTTTAAAAGACTTTTGGATATTTTTACTGGATGACATGACTGCATTTTTTTTATGGTTGTATTTGATATTTACTAACACCAGTGGATTTGCTGAGGTTTTTGTTTTGTTTACAGTGTATCAAGTTGACAGTATGATGAATGAGAGATTAATTTTATTTTCAATCTTTAGTGGAAGATCAGATTTTTTGAGTATGCATATACAACTTTCTCTGTTTTATCCTTTTATTTTACAGAACTGAACCTTATATTTTTCCATAATTTATTTTTAACAGTCAGGATGTTACAGGTGATATATACTACTTCAATTTTGCTACGGGTCAGTCATCTTGGGACCATCCCTGCGATGAGCATTACCGGAAGCTTGTTATCCAGGAGCGGGAGAAACTACAGATGCAAGGTCCTAGTAAGAAAAAGCATGACAAGAAAAAGAAAAAGGAAAAGAAGGAAAAAAAAGAGAAGGAGAAAAAAGAGAAGGAACATGTGAGCTCACCTAAGGTGAGTACTTTGTTGTGGCAGCTTATGCACAGGTTGAAGTATGAAACCGCAGTCCTAGGAGATAGACATTATAAACCAAACCTTCTTTGTATGGTGGTTCCAAGTAAACCAGGTTTGCTTCTTCCTTCTCATAGCATGTGAAGAATTCTATCAGTATCAATCTAGGCTTCCCTTTTTGGAGTTCCTTTTCTTCTAGTGAGTTTTTTTATCATTGCAGTCACCAACATATCCTTTACAAATTCAGTCCATTCCATCATCTTGGTTTTCACATAACTCCAAGTCTTTGTTTCTGTTCTTTTGTAACTCCCTGCAATTTTAAATTTCACTTTCTTGCTTATTCCTCTATTCCAATCAAACATTGCTCAGTCTGGTCACTTTCATTTACTCTGTCAACAGCTTTGTCTTGAACCCCACATATTTGTCAGTTAACAGCTTTCCTGGCTGCTTGTTGATCCTGCTGCAATTCCACTTCATACAGTATGACCATGTCCATTGTTGTTATCTACACTTCAAACAGTTTCATCAGGTTCCACAGCTATATTCAGATAGCGTCCAGACTATTTTCAACCTCAGCCATGTTCAGTCCCACCACTTTCTTTTCATTTCTTGAGCCATGGATCTTGAAACATTATGGTAACCCCTCTGGAACTACTAACATATAACTTCTTAATAGTAATGTGATTCCACCACAGATTCATTTTTCCATTTCAATCTGGTAAATGAAACATTCACATTATTTTTGACTGAAAACTATGTAATATTATCAGTTGTTCTTATGATATTTAGCAATTTTTAACTTTCTATAATATGAAGTGACCCAAAGAGGCATCTATCTTCAACCTGCACCATGTGTACATCATCCACTGCTAAATGTATATTTGCAGTTTCTTTAAAATGGCCTTATCTTTTTCTTCTTCTGTTAGATTATTGCAACATGTCCCTTGCCCATTTTTCAGTTTTAAATTAATATTTGCTATGAGTGAGTGATTTGACTTACAACACTGCATGAAGTAATGAAGTGCGGCTCTTGTTTGATAGCTTGGGCCCAGTATATCCAATCCATGTATCTTTGCTGCTTTTATAAAATGGTGCAGATGGGAAGCTAATGGCTGTCATGATGTGCAGTTGACCAACTGTACAGTAGTTCAGGAGTTCTCCTTTTCAGAGATTGTGGTGTGTGTGTATGTGTGTGTGTGTGTGTGTGTGTGTGTGTGTGTGTGTGTGTGTGTGTGCGCACATATATGTGCTTGCGAGTTTCTAAAAAAAAAAAAAAAAAACTTCTGTATTATGTTTTTATTTAAACTTCTAGGTATTGAATTCCTCATTAGCACCTGTTCAGGCACCATTAGGGGGCCTGTCACCATTACGAGGTCTGGCGGATTCTTCAGGCAATGCACTTCGTGGATCCCTGGGAAGCATGGGTGGCAGTTCCATGGGACTTGAACCTTTAAAAGCATCACCAACAGGTGTTGCTGGAACTAGTGTGGTAAGTATTAGATATGATATACTTCCTAATAGTTATAATGACTGCCAACAGTCTCTGTTTAAACATCAGTAGTTGAAACTGGTAGAGTCTAGGAGTATACAATTTTAATACAACATTTTTTGGGAAAAGGGGCTTAAGCATATTGCTCTTTATTTCATAATTTCTTCCTAAAACTGTTGTCATTTGTTTTTTGGTTTAACATAAACAATGTCATAAGGACTAATCCTAGACCTCCACCCCTACCCCCTCACACGTCACCCTGATAGCATTCACTGTAATAGCAGCAGAAGATAACCTGAAAAGGGCCTTCCTTTTGTACATATTACCACCTGAAATCCTTAAAGAGCTGTTGAGGTAATTAATTTTGTTAGCAAGCTTGAACAAATTTATCTAAATATATATATATATATATATATATATATATATATATATATATATATATATATATATAGTTATGTTATACTTTTAATGTCTGTATGGAATTCAGGTGATTATTTTCTATTAAATGTGGGCAGTTAGGTCTGACACGCTAAATGATCTTTTGAATGAAAAGGTGGGTTAGGTAATGAATGATTAATAAGTAAAGGTAGGCGTTTACTGACTGTTGGATGTTTGGATTAGGTTACCAGAACAGGAGGCAACACCGCAAGTTTACTGGGCTTTAGAAATGAGGAGAGAGTATCACTGACCTTACCAGGCATTGAAGATGATGAAGATGAGATAGAGAATAAAAATCAGGTACACTTTTAAAATCTGAAGGACCATTACATGAACATGCAACTGTTTCTTGAGTGATATTTGTGAATTAATGTTTAAAATGTTTACTTTTGTGGTAAAATCTTTGATTTTTTTTAAATATTTTTGTTGTATTTTCCTATTGTTTCAAATTATCTTAATTTTGCTGAGTAGTGTATTTTATTAGCAACATAAGCATACTAACTTAGCACCATTTTAACAAGTGAAGTAAAAGTCTATAAAATGTGAACAAAGCTTGCAGGCCACAGCATGATAGAAAAATAAGCAAACGAGTGCAGTCGGAATACTGTATGCTGAGTATGTCAACGGAGAATGCTGTAAGCTGGCTGGCTAACTGAAGTAACAAGTCATTAACATGGCAAGGAAATTGGTCTTGACATTTGGTAGCTGCAGCATATTGTTAACTCCAGGTGTAGTACATTTTCATAACGTAATTGCCAGGAGCACATTAGGCTGTGATAAATAATGGCAAAATGTGTTCTACTGATTACAAGGACTGTCTGCATCCCCATTAGGGGGTCTTGTAAAGAAAAGCCGTGAATGTCACTGTGTGGCAAAGACAGATGTGATGTTATTGTTTTTGTAGCAGTATTGTTTATTTAATTAATTTGTTAAGCAGATTCTCCCACTCATCCAGAGTCCTTACTTGGTGCTGGTGGTTATAGTTATGCTGGGGGAGTACTGAGTTGTTACTGATCAGCAACATCTGGTTAGAAGTAAAACTGCAGTTGCAATATGCTATGGATTGTACAGCTTGCATTAATACACTGCAGTGCTTTAAACATACTGCAGTTGTAAAGTGCAGTAAGATATCAGTCTCTATAAAAACAGTGTAGAACATCGCATGAATTCATTAACACCGGTGACAAGTGGCAGCCCAGAAGTTACATAGTAACAGCTTAATGGATTTAGTGGTAATATATTAGTGGAAGTTTATGCAACAAGTTACTGTTTTCAACAACTACAGAAGATGAAAGAGGCATTTAACAGCTTCTGTGCCACTGATATAGAATTTCACTGGAGTTGCTGAACCAGTAACACTGTAGGTACAATGCAGTAAGAGCACTACATGAAGAATTGCTCTGAAGGGCAGCCACGTACAGTAACATACAAGAAATGATATAGGGCAGAAGTTGAGTACTAGCATTAACATTTCACAGTGATCACAGGATCAGAAGCAAAAAGTAGGGCAGAAGTTGAGTACTAGCATTAACATTTCACAGTGATCACAGGATGCAAAAAGGATCCTTCTCTCAGCACTGTTAGTCAGTGAAAGTTACTGATTTAGGGGAATAGACTGACTTCCATCTTGTGGGAGGAAGAATGGGCAAGCAGGTACCATATAGCCTAACAAAACTGTTACTTATCTGTGTTCCAACAGATTCAAAGATTTTCTGAAAGCTATCCTGCAACCTCAACTCCCTTTTTTTGTGAAGCTAAGCCCTTTACCCCCACTACCTACTAGTTCAGTGGAAAGGATTCAGGGATTCTTATCCTAGTACTCAGTGCTGCTGGTAGTATTCATGATGTATGTGAGACAGCTGCAAGTAAGAGTCAGCCCAACCAAGCTAAACTGCCAGAGCGTAGAACATCTCTTCAACAAGCTGACTCCTCCAGTCACTAGCAATATCAGATTGACATTTTGTAAAAATGGAACAGTTTGTACAATCTTTAGTACTTTTTGTCATGATTTAGACAGTCATCAGTACACGTTAAAAGCCTCTCTTTCCAGCCCTCCTTTAGTGATTTGAATGATAAGAACCATTCTGGGGAATTGTTCCATCTTGTTTGCTAATATTTACTCTTGTATGTTATTTTAGTGTTTTCATTGACTTTTTTATCTCTCCATAGCTGACTGTCACCTCATTCACCAGGTGTACTGGACCCATCTTAGCCTCATCTTTGTTTGGGGCTGATGAGGATATTGAGGTTGCGCAGGCAATGTCATACTGCTGTTGGGACGTACACCATAACCTCATCACCTTGCTCCAACCTTATGGTTTCTGCTGTGGCTGCATTTGGAGCTGCATATATACTTTCCACACATTGTCAATCTCCCGACCACGTGTTATCCTGCTTGCAGCACTGAGCTTGCCAGACTGTAAATGCTACTGTTGCCATGAGCCTTGGTCACCTCATTCCCTCCCTGGATGGGTGAACCTGTATCACCATGCACTCCCATCCTCCCCTGCCCCAGAGTTAATGCCAGTAGCTGAACATGGGTCTTCTGGGATTCCGTAAGGGGTTTTTTCTTCTACTCCATGGGACCAAGGGAATATAGCTTTGAATTTCTGAGTTTTTACTCTTGTGTCTTTGACCCATGATGTCCCTGGAAAAAAAATATCAAGTGTGCTTTTGTGGTAGGCATGTCTCACCAAAGGATTTTTACCTTTAGAGCTTTTTCTTTCTGGATGAAGAGTATCAGGTAGAGAGGTGCAAAGACTGCTTCTGCTTTAGAAAAATAGACTTTAAAAAGTAGAATAAAAACATTAAAGTCCTTCCTGGATTAGTAGAAGTTTTTGTTTTAGGTCAGTGGGTGTTTGTTTGTATGACATAAACAGGACTGTAATAGTCCCTAAGAAACCTAAAAATAAAGAAACATAGAAAGATCGAACAACCCCAGAAAGTAGTTACAGGGAAGCATGCAAGGTGTGATCTCTTAACTGATAGGCCTAGGCAACCTCACGAGACTCAGACGTGATGACACCAGTTCTGTGGTGGTAGCAGTCAGTAAGTCCCTGGCTCTAATGACTAAAACACAGCCATCTGTTAGTACTCTTCTGGAAGATGTCAACATAGTAGTGCCTGCTGTGACTGACCACACCTCGGTTCTTCCCTTCCACTGCATCAAAGCTGGATGTCAGTCTACTTCTGTCAGCTGTAGGCCAGCAGTTGGCTGAGGCCTAAGAGAATGTGGATAAAGACCTCTGATAAGATGGGAAACATGCCGCTAAGTGTAGACTTGGCACTGCAGATGTATCTGCCCGGGGCATACTTTCTTTATTCTTCAGGCATCTGGTTTGTTGGCTTTTGTTCCTTTTTTGCCTAGGTTTGACTGCATTAAGACATTCAGAGTCTACCACTTTTGGATGTAGAGTTAGTATTAGGAATGGCTGCCAATATGCTTCCAACTATTTTTCACTATCAGAAGATCACCAAAGAGTACATTGCCATGAGCAAACATTCTTTTTTTCTGGCAGCTGGGCCTAGCATCTCAAGTATACAAGTCTCTGTAAAGAAGTAGAGCATTTCTTCACTCATACAAATGTTGGAGTCTACATCACCAAAATGAAGATAGCAACTTGTGGATACTTTTCATATTTACTGTTCTCCGGGTTATAGTACAGATAACAGCAGATGTTATGTGATCCTATCTCGCCTACATTCTGACTGATGGGTTCGGAGCCGATCCCTCGGCTCTGACTCGGCACGCTTATGCTATAGAGCGAGGCCTCTAATTGGCTGAGCTATCTTTATCCCAGGATGCACCACCACTAATCCCCCAGATCTCGTTTGCCGCTATCAAGCTTAGACGTGGTCTCAACATTGGCTGGGCTAAGTACTAGTTATTAGGCTTTTTCCTGTCACAAATTTCTTTTCCTTGAACCCAAAAGCTGTTTTAACAGCTATTGTTGTTATATTTGTGTGTTTGGCGAATTTGTGTTACTAATTTCGTGAAATTTTTAGTCAGGGAAGGTTTCCCGTTTCAGTTAGAGGGGCCTTCCCCTGTTACTTTACTGTTTGTGTAATTTCTTGGGTCAAGTACCCGTTTAAGTTAGAGGGTCTTGACTCCCTCTATCTATCTTTTACTTTTTCTGTCAGTATACTGTTTGCTGTTAGTGTGTTAAAAAAAAAAAAAAAATTATATATATAATTTCTGTTAAAGTTGCATTGAACTGTCTTTGACTAAAGGCTTAGTGTGTTTTTCGCTTTTGTGGGTTCTTTGGCAGCAGTTATGTCGAAAGAACACAAACCCTCCGGGTTTAAGAAATGCACGAGGTGTGGTTTCAAAATGTCCATAACGGACGACCACGCCTCGTGCGTCTATTGCTTAGGTGCTAAGCATTTGCAAGAGTCGTGCAGTGTGTGCCACACGTTCTCTTCAAGAGTCCTCCAGGAGAGGAAAAACAAATTAATCCTTAAGGGATTAATCAAGCCTTCTTTTGAAGAGGCGTTGTCTTCCTCTCCGTCTCCTTCTAAAAAGAAGAAAGCATCGGCTCCGACCAGTCAGTCGGAACCGACTGCTAAAAAATCCAAGCAGACTTCTCCATCAGCTCCACGGACTTTGGAGCCGAGGTCGGAACGGTCTGCCTCGATGCCTCCAGCCTCGACCCCTCTGGTTTCGGAGCCGAGGTCTGGGGCATCGAGAGGCGGGTCACCCTCATCGGCTCCACTGATATTGGAGCCGATCAGGGTTACCGGCTCAGACTCTTCCCCCTCGGAGCCGAAGTCCTTATGGGCACCGAGGGAAGTTTCCTTGAAATCTTCCTCGGAGCCGATAGTTGTTGAGTCCTTTCGGAGCCGGTCCCCGAGCCCTTCGGAGCCGATGGAGAAATCGGTTCGGGCCCGATCGGTATCCTCTAGGTCATCCAAGATGTCTGATTCGGACATCGACAGGGTGCTCCTTCGACTCTTCCAGTCTCCGGTGTTCCAGAAGCTAGTTTCGGCTCCAGCCCATTTGGCTTCGGAGCCGATGGTCCACTCCCCTGCTGTGGTTCCTCCTCCAACAGCTTCGGCACCGTTGGAGCCGGTGCTGGTGGAACCTGTGGAGGTGTTAGGGTCGGGCCCGACCCTTGCTCCAACTCCGGCTCTTGGGTCGGAGTTCAGTACACGGACTTCTTCCTTTGGCCCTGGGGGGGAGGCTTCGGGATTGATGCTCTCGGTCCCAAGTCTCCCTCTTGGTGCGTCGGCGGCGGGGGTACCATCCACTGTCATGGCCATGGAGGTGGGACCCTCCCAGGATTCTGGTGGTCCCGCCTTCAGGGCTATGAGGAGCGCTTTAGCCAAATCTTCCTTGGCTACCTCCATGGTTTCCCCAGCTACCTCCCTGCATACGGAGACTGGGTCATTGGCAGTCCCCCTGTCTTTAGACAGCGGAGCCCCAGGGCCTCAGGTTACCCCCGCTGGGGTTTCTCCCCCTCCTGGAGGTCCTTCTGAAGCCTCTTCGGAAGAACCTCCCAGGAAATGGTCGTGCAAGAGGAAGCACGTTGACTCCCCTGATGAGTCTTTGACATCCGACACCGATCTCGATGATGCAGAAGGGTCCCCTAAGTCGTCCTCGGATGATGTCTCCTTTGCAGACATCCTGGAAGCCCTAAAACAACGAGGCGGCTGGCAGTCCAAACCTCCCTCTGCTGATGAGTCGGTGTTCCTGAAGGCCTTCAGGGCTCAGCCCTCCGCCTCCTGGGTGTCTCCGCCCTTCGACGAGCTCTTGGATTTGATCTGTCGAAGGGCGTGGGAACACCCAGACTCTGTGGAACCGGTGCCTGCTCGTCCAAACAAATTTCTCTCGGCCCCCCCTGATAGAGAGTTCCTTACTAAAGGTGTGGCTGTAGATGCTTTGGTTGTGGCATCTGCTACCCAGCAGGATGTAGCAGAGGCTTCTACGTCCGTCCATCCTCCTAATAAGGAGTCTAGGAGCATGGATCGGTACGGAAAGCGCACCCTTAGTTCAGCGGCCTTTACACTGAGGTCCTTGAACTACCTGACGCACTTTAACAGATTTCAGAGGGATCTGACTAAGGAGCTATCCGATACCCTCTTGGGTAACTTGCCTGAGGAGCTGGCCCAGACGGTTGGCTCTCAGCTGGCTACAATGTCATCCATTTCGAACTCGTCCATGAGGCTCATTTCGTATGCGGCCGAAGGGGCGAGTAGAGCGGCGGGTACAGGCATTGCTCTACGGAGACAAGCCTGGCTCCGCCTGTGTCATTTCGCGGAGGCCTTTAAGTCTTCATTTGCTGACTCCCCCTTTGATGGGTCCTCCCTGTTTGGACCCAAGGTAAAAGACACACTAACCCGCTGTGAACAGGAGGGTAAGACTCTGACTGCCGTAGGGGCACGATTTTCCACTCCCTTTCGGCCTTATCCCAAGGCTAAAAGAGGAGGGAAAATGTGGTTCCGTAGATCTCAGAAGCCTTACCCCTCTCAGCAGGAAAGTTCCCCTTCCAGAGGCAGAGGAGGGGGAAATTCATCTGGAAGACGCCGTCCCAGAGGCGGCAGAGGCCCTCGCAACACTGGAGACCGCGAGTCCTTTCGTGGCTCTTCAGCCTTTCATAGTCCCTGAGGGATTGCCCGGCTGTGCTGCTCCGGAGCCAGTCGGGGGTCGTTTCTCGAAGCACCTGAAGGCCTGGGAAGGGATCACTCAGGACCAATGGGTGCTTCGGATTATAGCCGGAGGTTACTCCATCCCATTCTCTCACCCCCCCCCCAGTCCAAAAAAATCCCGGACCCGCCACCCAGTCAACGGGATACCGCAGCCTCAGAAGTTTCAAAGCTGCTGCAAAAAGGAGTCATCCAACCGGTCCCCGCAGACCAGATCGGATTAGGGACTTACTCAAGATTTTTTTTGGTGCCAAAAAAGACCGGGGACTTGAGGCCCATTTTGGACCTAAGCATCCTAAACCGTTCAGTCAGAAAGTCCAAGTTCCGAATGGTCACTCTGCAAACCATTCTCCCATTGTTGGAGAAGGGTGTTTGGATGTGCTCCATAGATCTCAAGGACGCGTATTATCATATCAGGATACATCAAACGTCCAGGAGACATCTGCGCTTCAGCCTAGGAGGCAGCCATTTCCATTTTCAGTTCCGTGCGCTGCCCTTTGGTCTCACCACAGCCCCCAGGGTGTTCACCAAGTGCTTGGCAGTAGTGACTGCTCACCTGAGAAGTCTAGGATTCCAGGTGTTTCCGTACCTAGACGACTGGCTCCTAACTGCCACCTCCAAGCATCTACTTCTGCGGAGCCTACAAGCCACTATATCACTGGGCAATTCCCTTGGAATCACCTTCAATTGGCCGAAGTCTGTGTTGCGGCCATCTCAAAGAATAAGATTCATAGGGGTAGAGATAGACTCAAACCAAATGCGGGTCTATCTACCTACAGACAGAATTCAAACCATACAAAATCAAGTTCGAGCCTTACTCCCCAGGTCCAGAGCCCCAGCCAGAATGGTCCTGCAGCTATTGGGATCCATGTCTGCCACGGTTCTTCTAGTCCCCTTGGCAAGGTTGCACATGAGAATCCTCCAGTGGCTTCTTTCAACTCAGTGGTCCTTTCAGGAACTCCCTCTCAATCACCTCATATGGATCACGGAATCTTGCAAACGGGACCTTCGCTGGTGGCTAGTGCCCTCCAATTTGGATCAGGGACGACCCTTTGTTCTTCCTCCTCCGGCGGCCACTTTGACCACGGACGCCTCCCAGATGGGGGGCATTCCCTGGGCAGGTCAGTCCAAGGCAAATGGCACCTGGAAGAGACTCCTCTTCATATCAACATCCTAGAAATGAGGGCAGTACTCCTGTCCCTTCAAGCCCTTCACGATTATCTCCCTCAGGGCGTAATTGCTGTTCACTCAGACAACATGTCAGTTGTCTGGTACCTGAACAAACAGGGAGGGACCAGATCCTATCCTCTTTGCAGAGAAGCCATGAGAGTTTGGGAATGGGCAGTCTCGACCAAACGCTTCCTAATGGCTACTCACATACTGGGCAAGTCCAATGTCATAGCCGACAGATTGAGCAGAACCATCCTCTCTCCTCACGAATGGTCTCTGAATATGACAGTTGCAAGTCAGATTTTCAGCGAATGGGGAGTTCCGTGTTGCGACCTCTTCGCGACTCCTCTGAATGCGAAGTGCAAAGAATTTTTCTCCCTAACCCCGGCTCCGGGAAAGAGCCCCATGGACGTATTAGTCCATCCTTGGCCCACCGGCTTGCTTTATGCCTTCCCTCCAGTTCCTCTCCTCCCCAGGGTGATTCAAAAGGCATCTCTCTTAGGGAGCAAAATGATCTTAATTGCTCCTTACTGGCCTCGTCAAGTGTGGTTCCCCTATCTTCGGAAACATGCTCTGGAAGGTCCATGGTTCCTGGACCAGGTCCCAGACCTACTGATTCATCAGTCTGGACTATTCCACCAGTCCCTACACACCTTAAAATTGATGGCCTGTCTCCTCCTCTTCCGACGATAGTCAGGAGTCATACACTGGATCCAGATGTTGTGCACATATTATCTTCAGCCCATAAGTCTGCTACAAAGAAACTGTATTCTAGCAAATGGAAAAGGTTTGCTATTTGGGCTCAACTCCGGGGCCTGGACCCCATTTCTATTTCCGTGGCAGAAGTACTAAAATTTCTGACCTCTCTTTTCAATCAAGGCTCTTCAGTTTCTACCATCAAAGTACAATTGGCAGCAATTTCTAATTTTCATGAATCCATAGACCCACCTTTAATGAGCAACAGATTGTGTAAGACCTTCTTGAAAGGTGCTGCTCTATTAAGACCTCCGATTTCTCATCCTGCACCTCCATGGGATCTCGATATAGTGTTACGTGCCTTGACTTCTTTCCCCTTTGAACCGGCAGCTACCTGTGATCTAAAGTTTCTATCATGGAAGACAGCCTTTCTAGTGGCGATTACTTCAGCCAGAAGGGTTTCAGAGCTTCAAGCTTTGTCAGTGAAACCCCCGTACTTGGTTTTTCATACAGACAGAGTATCCCTCAGACCATATCCTTCTTTTGTTCCTAAAGTTTGTTCTACTTTATGCTTACAACAATCGTTAGAGCTTCCAGTTTTTTTCCCAAAATACTCTAGCAAAGCGGAGTTTATATTCCACACACTAGATGTCCACAGACAGTTACGTTTTTATTTAGATAGGACCAAACAAACAAGGAAAACAGATCAGTTGTTTGTATCCTTTGCAGAAAACAAATTGGGCAACGCTGTCACAAAGGTCACTATTGCCAAATGGTTCAGGGACTGTATTACTCAAGCTTATATTTATTCTAACAAAGAGCTTACCACCTCTGTCAAGGCTCATTCTACAAGGGCTATGGCTACTTCGGTAGCATTTCATTCTAAGCTTGCTATTGGTGACATTTGTGCTGCGGCTACATGGTCTTCTCCGCACACCTTCATTTCCCACTACAAATTAGATGTGGCATCTAGAGGACGAGCTTCATTTGGTTCCACAGTGCTCAGGAGTGTTTTCCAATGAGCCACCCGGGATTTAGGTGCTAGGGACGCTGTCCCATCAGTCAGAATGTAGGCGAGATAGGATCACATAACATCTTTTAGTTATGTACTCACCATAACTTCAGATGTTTGGGATCCATCTCGCCTACATTCCTAATAACCCACCCTCCTTCCCCCTTCCTTGGAGATCAGAGGATATCAGAAGGTCCGAATCCTGTTGTTTCATCTTGAAACATCTAACAATGTTATATAAACAAGTTGTGCATGTGTGCATGAATGCGGACAAACAAGATCTGGGGGATTAGTGGTGGTGCATCCTGGGATAAAGAAAGCTCAGCCAATTAGAGGCCTTGCTCTACAGCATAAGTGTGCCGAGTCGGAGCCGAGGGATCGGCTCCGAACCCATCAGTCAGAATGTAGGCGAGATGGATCCCAAACATCTGAAGTTATGGTGAGTACATAACTAAAAGTTACATTCCTTAGGTTTAACACAGTAAGACATCTCTTTTGATGAGACTCCAAACTTTATGAGGGAATGCTTCAAGTAAAACTCCAAAGTACCTTTAGATTCTTATAAAAGATACATGGATCTTAAGAGTATTGATCAACCAAAGCCCATCACCACCCCAGCAGTTTTCCATATGTTTGAAGATACTTCAAGAATGCATCCCTGGAGCCAGATTCCTAACTACCAGCAGCTAGGAAACCTGACCGTTTCTACAGAGTGAAGGGCAAGACTGTGTATTTAGACAAAAACCCTGTAATCCATCTGGAGGTCATTTCACTTGATGCAAGAAGTGCTTCAGAAGACAAACATCCTCCAGTATAATATGTTGTAAAATCAGCACTATTAACTGCAGCATGTACATGTTGCAGTACCAATAGGGTGTTTTGAAACAAATGGAGGAGATAAGAAGATTTCTTAGTAAACTCTACTCTTAGATTGCAACTTTCTAAACTTTTGCAAACCTCTGATAAGATGGGAAACATGCCGCTAAGTGTAGACTTGGCACTGCAGATGAATCTGCCCAGGGCAGCTTCAGTTCATACTATTAAGAACTGTATTCTTGTCTGTGAATGTCAAGAGTTAGAAGTTTCAATACCACCACTGACAAGTGTTGGCTGTTCAGCCCTCCTGTGCAGGAAGAAGTTAAATGAGAACTCCAACCCAGAGTCAAATTTTATTTCCAAAAAGTGATTTTCCTTTTATGTAATCCAACACTAAACACTTCACATGCAGAAAAAAAAACATCATTTAATAGTTATGTTTGCCTTCTTTCCTTCATTTGTCTCATCTGTTACATCACCAAGGCTGCTAATAGTGGCAGAGTAATTAAGCAGGGTCACTTATCCAAACTACAGAACCATTAAGGAAGTAATGCCTCTTAAACAATGACATTTAAATGTGCCATATTTATTTGCTTGCTTTTGTTGACCAGGAAAGTCCACTGGGCTAAAATGAGCCCATTTTCAGTGGAGGCCCGGGGAGAAAAGTTCCATAACATAATACAAGGTAGTAGAAGTTAGTAAAACAAGAGTTTCCAAAAGTGATAAACATTTTGTAACTTATATACAATCAGAAGAAATACTTGGAACTTAGTTCACTTATGTTGCTAGACGTTATGAGATCAACATTGATTCTTGTCAAGTTATCCAGTGTATAAAGTGTGTAACACAGAAAACAGATAAATTTATATAGTACAATTTTTGACAGACTATGCAGATTGGCCTATATAGTATGCATAAACAAGTGTGTAACTACACTGTTTTTCATATAACATTGTTAGGCAAAGTAAGGTGTTAGAGGGTTTTTAAGGGCAACACTTAAGAGGGAAAAAATATGAGTATAGAGCTAGAAGGGTCATTAATGAAATCAGGTTAATGAGGAACTGTAGATAGTACATGGGCAGAGCCATTTAGAGGAAATATGTTGATATAGAGACTTTTCGAATAAGGTGGTACTATTGTTTCGGAGAAGTGGCAGAAGAGCGTTCCAGAGTTTGGCTACAGTGAAAGAGTAGAGATACTGACCTACAGGGAGTTTTGGTCTATTTACTTGGATAAGAGATTGATTTTCAGATCTGAGATGCTGGTGTGGCTGATAAGAGAGTTATAAGGGAGGTGATGGTTGGGCATTCTAGAGGTTTGTGTATAATTTTGTGTGCTGTAGTTAGTTGAATGTATGTGAGGTGTTGTGGGAGTTCAAGCCATTTCAAGGATTGTAAAGAATGGCAGTGATGGGAAGAGTATTTTGCAGAGGTCACGAACTTAACAATTTTGTTATAGCACGTGCTCATCTTACTCTTTAGGCAGGAGTGGTTGTTTGTAAGAATGGGGGCACCATAAGAGAGAGAGGGTAGGAAAAAGGTTCGAGCTAGGGTTTTTATGGTAGAGTAATTTAAGAAGTGTTTATGTCTGTAAAGGGTACAGAGCTTTTGGTATTTTTTTTTTATATTGTTGTGGATGTGTTGGTCGAATGTTATCATCTGCAATAATGCAGAGTAACTTGATATGGGGGCCTACCTCTGTGGTAATTTTGTTGGATGAACACATGGTAAAATTTGATTTATTAAGAGTGATTATTTGGGGGGGATGTAAAGATCAAGAGTTTGGTTTTATTGGGGTTAAGGGCAAGATGGTTGTTTGTCATCCAAAGTTCAGTAGTAGAGAAAGCATTTTGGGTCATGGTAAGAAGTTCTGTTTCTGAGGTGCCGGAGCAGATAATAGTAGAGTTATCTGCATATTGTACTACTGATCCTTCAGTGATAGCTGAATGGAAGTTGTTTATGAAAAGACTGAAAAGAAGGGGTCCCAAGATTGATCCTTGGGGAACTCCTGTGGTGGTATTGAGAAAAGGTGAGAGGGAGTGAAGCCATTTGGTAGATTGTTGTTTGTTAGTAAGATAGTTAGTAAGGAGGAGAGAATGGGAGATGGTGTCAAAGGCCTTAGATAGAGTGGAGAGATGAGTTTGCCATAATTACTGTTGAGGTTGTCCGTATTCAAGAAGGATAGAAGAGCAGTTATAGTGCTGTATCCAGATAGAAGGCCATGCTGGGTGGTGGAGAGGAGTTGGTTTTGGAGTAGATAATTCATAACTTGGGTTTGGATGCATTTTTCCATTATTTTGGAGATGGGGATACTATGACAATATGGCAGAAATTAGAGATTTCTGTGTTGTTGCCACCTTAATGTAAGTGAATTATGTAGGCTTTTTTCCAGAGGGAGGGTGCGTGAGATTCTTGGATAGATCTGTTTATGAGAATACTGAATGGGTAGCTGATAGATCTAGCTGACATTTGTTGGTACTCAGGAGGTAGGTTGTCTGGCGTGGTATTACCAGGTTTGAGTTTTAGTAAGAGCTTGGTTATAGTGGAATTGGGAATAGGAGAGAAAGTAAAAGGTTGGGGAGAAGAGTTCATAGGTGAGGAATGAGTTGTGGGGTTCTTGTTATGATTAGTTTGAGGAAAGGTGGCAGCCAGTTTGGATGTAGTCTCTGTAAAGTAGGAATTAAAGAGTGAAGCGAGTTCAGCAGGGGTTTTGTCAGGATTTTGGCAAGGATTGTTTTTGGTGCCAGGATTTAGTAGAGTAGAGACCGAGTTCCAAAATCTTTTAGGATTATGGTTGCAACTGTTTTGCAGATGGAGGTAGTATTGCTTTTTTGTTTTAGTGACTAGACATTTGGCCTTGTTATGGAGCTGTTTGAAGAGCTGGAGTTCGATGGGGTTTTTGCTTTTCTGCTATTTTTTCCATGTTTTATCTCTTGTAGTCATAAGTTGTTTGGTTTCTTTAGAAAGCCAGATTTCATGATTTGTTTTTATTCTTTTGTTTCAAATGGAAGGGGGGGGCATTGTATTAAGGATGTTTAGGAATGTTAAATTGAATAATTCAATGGCTTTATCCAGGGGTAGGAATTTGAGTACTCCAGCTTATTTTACTGAGTGTATCGTTGAAGTTTGTTGAATTGAAGTTAGCTAGCTTTGTGGTAGGTCTGTATTCATGGTGGGTTAAGGTAGTGGAGGTGTTACGTATTCAGGCAGATGGTCACTGATATTGCAGGGGTGAGTTCCTGCTGAAGAAATTTTGTTAGGGTCTGAGACTAAAATGCAGTCGAGAATGGAGCCACTGTTGTTTCTAGGTCGGGTTGTGCTAGTAATAAGTTGAGTAAAGTTATAGAGATTGACGGCTACATTGGGAGAGGTAGTTGTATGTTTTAGCCAGTTTATGTTAACATCACCTAAGATTATTTTTTCTTTGTTGATGTTGTTTGAGGTCCAGGCTAAAATTTCTTCTAATATAGGGATATTATTAGCTGGTGGGATATATATATATATATGACTATCAGGCAGACTTTTGAATTTGTTCAGTTGTAGATGTGCTATGATGATTTCTGCTGTGGAGAATTGTGGAATAGGGTTTGAGTGAGGAATGATGGTAAACGAGTTAGGGTACAGAAATGCAACTCCTCCCCCTTTCTTGTGAGGTCTGTCTGATCTTAGACAGGAAAAATCTGAAGGGAGAAATTCTCTCTTTTCTGTATGGCTTTAGCCATATCTCAGTTACAGCAATTATATCTGGTCTGAAATAGGATATCCAGGCATGGAATTCTGGGATTTTTGTTTCTAATACTTTGTGTGTTAATGGTGCTGAGATTTAATGATTTTTGAGGTTTGGGAGGGGAAGAGGAACTGGAGTAGGTCCAGGGTTGGGGTGGATGTCCCCACACTGGGATAGGGTAGTGGTACTATTTGAGTGTAATGTTGATAGCAGTTTGTGCTTAGAGTTGTACTGTTTTGTAAGGAGTGTACTGTTTTGTAAGGAGTGTTGTAAGTAGGGTGTTATGTGAGTATGAAAGGATTTTGGGTTTGAGGAATAGCAATGTGTTAGTGGGGTAGAGACTAGAAGATATGTTGCAGTAAGATTTCTGGTTGGGCAGAAGTGGTGGAGGTGGGCAAGAATTGTTTGTGAGTGGGAAAAAGTGTTGTGAGATGTAGTAGGAATGAGAGAGATAGTCAGAGGAAGGAATAGTATGGTCATAATTAGTAGTTTCATAGTTGTTAGATGAATGCAGAGGTTCCAGAGGGGGGTTGTGGGGAGGGGGGGGATCAGTAGCTAAAATAGAAAGTGGGAGTTGTTAGTAAATTATGATGGTAGAGTAATAGATTAGAGAGTTGGTTAGTTAGACATATTGGGTGGGTGGGGCTGGGTATAGATTGCTTGATTGGATGATGGGTGGGGTATGGCTAACTATAAATGTAATTGCTATGGAGGTGGGTGAGAATGGGGTTAGAGTAGGGGAGCAGAGTGAGCCCGAGCGGAGCAGTTACAGATTGCCAGCATCACACCTCAGATAAGTAGTGTAATCTGGAGTCTGAACAAAGGCAGGGCTTTTTGAGTTTAGTTTTCAGATGCAAATGTCTTTCCCTCTAATAACACAGAGAAAGAAAGCAAATATGTTTATCAAATTCTTCTTGTTTTCTGTCAGTATTTGATTTTGCAGTTTTTCTACGTTGTAATTTTTGGAAAAGTACATGTTTCTTGTGGAATTTTGTTACATCATTTTTGTATTGTATATACTGTTTTGTTGAGACAGGTCAGTGAGTTGCAGAAGAAGATTAAGATAAAAAATTTTAATTCTAGCTACAGTATTTGAAACTGTAAATGTTTCACAAACCACTTCAGTCAAAGTGACACCTGTTAATCACAGTGGTCAGATTTCTCACACTTGAGCACTAAACTATAATTGCTACTTTGAAAAGAACAAGTAACTAAGTTACATTTTAAGTCTGTCATTCAGGTGATTTGCTGTGGTGACCCCTAACTGGGAAAATCCAAAAGAAGAAGAAGATTCAAACATTCCTTAAAATGTAAAACAGAGATGACCACCAATGAAAATCAAAGAAAGCAAAGTAATTAAAATGCGGATTGATGCTGACATTGAAAATTAGGCTATCACAGTAGTGTTGTAAACTGCTGAGAGAGAAAACCAGAGCAAATGATTCATAGGTTCATAGGATGATACTGGGCTATTGGCAAGAAGGCCCTTATAAGCCTAGCCAAGAATTTCACCCATGTTCCCTCAAAGTCAGCACCTGTTTCCCTTTCCAGCAGGGAAACAAGTGGGATTCCAGGGGTAAATATCTTAGTATTGCACATGCATAGGGCAAGACCGACACTGCTGCAAAGGGATATACTTACACACATGCAAACACTCCCAGAGTTACTGTGATTTGGATTAGAACCCCTATCTATCTAGATGTATATACTATAGTGCTACGTACTTAATGCATGCACCACTGGGCTTATATATGATCTTTTTTTTTCATTTGGGTTTCTTTCTGTCTCTCTAACATGACATCAGCAAGGTGAAGGCATCAGCTGTAAAACAAAATCATGCTAGCCGTGGCAACCTCCATCAGATCTGTTTTGGGGTATAACAAATTAGAAAACAACAGTAACCATTAACTTTGATACAGAAGCATTAACAATGCAGAAAAGTTCAAGATTTGCTGAAAAACCTGTTTTATTTCAGTTTTTTGGGTGTGGTTCTCCTTTAAGAAACTTGAAGAAAAGGGTAACATGGTACAGATGCAGGAGCAGTTTGTTTTCATTTACAAGTCATGAAATATAATGGAAATTACTCAACAAAAAATGTACCCTTGTTTAGGAAGATAAGAGCTGACCAGTTTAAACAGAAGCTGTTGTTTGAGAGGAGAGGTATAGACTGGGCAGATAGCAACGGACAGAGCAGAAAATGACTTCTCCTCTACCGTGACTGCAGTTAGGACTTAGCCCTTCAGAAGAGAACTTTAGCACCTCTTTTTAAGTAGGTCTGCAACTTTCCCATGCAAATTGACAGTAGATAGCAGTGTCATATAACTTAGACTTGGGAGACCCCCCCCCTTGTATTAGGCCTCTTTGGCATACCTCAAAGTTGTCATATTAGAGGATTTTTTTATAAACATCTTTATTAAATCACAACTAACACAGTGACACAGGCAAACACACATTAATAATAAAGAAAACAAACCATAGTAAAATGTTTTCTTTCATGCAATTTATACATTCTTTTTTAACAGTTATCATTCACTCCAACATTACATAAATTGCTCAGTTCTTTCCTTCCTTTAAAGCTCACTTCTCCACCTGAACATTATTTTTCCCCAGATTCCATTTTCTTCTGTGTAATTTGCTCTTTCCTGTTTCAGAAGATTTCATCTCCAGTTCTTTAATCTCCTTTACAGTAGCCAGTATTTTAGTTGCAATTGGTTTATATTTTGACTTCCACTTTCTATTGCTTTATATGGCAACCAGTTGCATTAAATGTAGTAAAGCTTACTATGTATAGCCAATTTAGAGCCTATGTCCCAGCTAAAAAAAAATAATTCCCTTAGTTAAACAAGTTTGCTTACCTAACATTACTGCAAAATGCTGCATAGGATTTTTTTTTTAAATCTGCCAACTTCTTACATTCCTAAAACAAATGTTCCCAATTACTTCTCTCTTTCAGATCACACCTCCACCATTTTATATCTGACTGAGGAAAAATCTATGAAGTTTGCTTGGGGTATAAACCCTCAACCAAAAAAATTCAAATCAGCTACAAAGGAATACTTAAAAACACTCTGGTCTTGTCACTGCACACATCCCCCATAAACTGTCCTACTCAATAAAAACTGCCCCTTAGTTGACCACTGTTTCCTGTCCCTTAGCTTAACTCCTACTAACTTTCCCCACAATAAGCTCAAATAAACAGCTAAAGCTTATACTGAACTAACACTTTTTTACTATAAGAATATAATTATATCTTGCATTACCTGCATCAGAAATGTTTACCGTTTAAATTTGTGTAACTTGCACAATGTTGTTAATTACCTGGTAATGTAAATATTGTAATTATCCCTGTAAGTGCTTTTGTTTTGTTTGTATATTTATGTGGAGCTTTTCTCCCTGGGCCTCTGCTGAAAAAGGGCTATTTGTAGCTCAGACAGACTACTCCCGGTCAACAAACGTAAAATAAAAATAAATAAATAAATAAATAAATAATAAATATGTGCAAACAATTCCAAACAAAAATCCTAAACCATCTGGACTTTGTTGCATACATGGAAACCATACAGCTGTCTTCCTATAGGTCTTTGGTATATTGCCTTTCCAATGTCTCTTCCCAAGCCTTTCTAACCTTCTCTGATTGATTCTTATAGTTAAACAAAAACTTATGAAATAGAGCCAAACAGTGTCAAGTCCACAAATTAAAACCAAAAATAAACACTGCAACGGCAGGGATCCACACCACAAAAATCTTTATTTAGATACTTGTACACGATTGAGCGCTTTCTTCCCTGCTACCAGGGATCTCATCAGAATCTACATCCATTCCCATTTTCCCCTGTAAATACTTGAATTACCTCATGATGTCACAAACTGCTAAATTGATTGGTGAATTTAAAGTGCTAAGTGCATTAAAAACATGTTAAAAACCATATAAATACCATATAACTGTACACATTAAAAAAAAAAAAAACATAAAAACTTATAGAATACAATTAATTCCATATGTTCCCATAAAACATTCATTTTCATTTTGTGAATTCCACTTTTCTATTTAATATAGGCTTTATTGTAATGATTTCATTTAAACCCGGGGGTAGGCTTGCTTGTAATCTTATTTGCCATTTAATTTCTCTTTCTTCTATGTATGTTCTATAGTCCCCACCCCTTGGATTTTTTGAAACCTTTTCTAAAATTGTAAATCTAAAATCTTTGCAGCCATGAGAACTACTAATATGCCTATATAGGGCATTGTTGGAGTTGTGTGTATTTATCTGGTATGTGTACCTATGCAAAAACTGGAGCAGGTTTCAAACATAGCCAGTAAGAACTATGAAAGAGCTATGATAGTTCCATTTGGAGGTCATGCAAGGGAGGTAGAGAAAATTATAACAAAGAATTGGGCTATTTTGAGGAATAACCCCAAGTTGTGGAATATAGGGGGTCATAAACCAAATTTTGTATACAAAGTAGGTGCAAACTTGAAAAAGAATTTTGAAATGTATCGTAAGTTGAATTATAAACACGGGACTACAAAATGTGGTAATTGCCCACAGTGTAAATATATATGTACAGAACAAAATATAAAAATCAATAATTATTTGCAAAATGTAGTGAAACCAGTAAGAGGGAATTGTCAAACCACTGGTGTGATCTATCTGGCTATGTGTGAAACCTACTCCAGTTTTTACATAGGTAAAACTGAGAGAAAGTTGAAAGACAGAATATATGAACACACATACCAGATAAATACACACAACTCCAACAATGCCCTATATAGGCATATTAGTAGTTCTCATGGCTGCAAAGATTTTAGATTTACAATTTTAGAAAAGGTTTAAAAAAATCCAAGGGGTGGGGACTATAGAACATACATAGAAGAAAGAAAAATTAAATGGCAAATAAGATTACAAGCAAACCTACCCCCGGGTTTAAATGAAATTATTACAATAAAGCCTATATTAAATAGAAAAGTGGAATTCACAAAATGAAAATGAATGTTTTATGGGAACATATGGAATTAATTGTATTCTATAAGTTTTTATGTTTTTTTTTAAATGTGTACATTTATATGGTATTTATATGGTTTTTAACATGTTTTTAATGCACTTAGCACTTTAAATTTACAAGTCAATTTAGCAGTTTATGACATCATGAGGTAATTCAAGTATTTACAGGGGAAAATGGGAATGGATGTAGATTCTGATGAGATCCCTGGTAGCAGGGAAGAAAGCGCTCAATCGTGTACAAGTATCTAAATAAAGATTTTCGTGGTGTGGATCCCTGCCGTTGCAGTGTTTATTTTTGGTTTTGATTCTTATAGTTATCATGCAGTGTTTTATATGCTCTATCCATTTTTGACAACTGCTTCTGTTCTAGACTCAACCAAAAACACTATGAGAGCTGGTCTATCAATTAGCACTGCTGTATCCATTTTTCTTTGCCTATGTTCTGTTATCAGTTCATGGCATGGAAGGCAGTCTCTAACCTGCAGTCCAAACGTCTGCTTAGCCGCTTCAAACTCTATTACTTTTGCTCCTAAAACCTTGGTTCTTCTTCTGATTTCCAGTAAATTCGAGGCCCCTGTTGCCTACATGCTGTACCCATTCTTGCAGTCATTTATACTGGTAAAATTACCTTTCTCTATTCCTGTGCTGGCTACATTCTTAGAATAGTTTCTAAATATAATATTATGTATATTTGTTGTTTGTCTCCTTAAGGACTTACATGCAAAATCCTACTCTGTCCTTACTTCTCAAACCCTCCTCCTCATTTCATAATCATCCCTTTCCTCTTTGACTTATAACCTTCTACTTGTGTTATGTCTATGAGCTTTAACCATGTAGCTCTAAAATATCCCTTTACATCTAGTAATCCTAAAACCACGTTGTTCTATGGGGAAAATCAGCTTATCCCACTTAACACTTGCCCTCTTCCCCTTTCAGTAACTTTCCTAATGTCGTCTGTATTAATTGTAGTCCACAACTTTTCCTCTAGTTGATAAAGACATGCTTGAACTGTATATAAAACTAAAGGGATGTTTATTTTTTCTTACTATCCATTTTTCAGCATTTATATTATCTTTTGCTTAGTCTCTTCCCCCATATTATTAGTTGCCATACTAGAATCTTTTTTAATCAATATGCCTAAATACTTAAGTATGTCCCCTTAAATATGTGGGTTGCTGAATTGATTCACTTGTGGGTATGTAGTTTTCTGCTGTTGTCTGTGTTTTAGCTTAATTTATTTTATATCCTGAAAAAAATTGAAACTGCCTGAAATATTCCACCACACCATGTTACCCTTTTTTGGATTTATCAAGTACAAAATAATATCTTATGCAAATAAAGCCAACTTTTTTGATTGCATCAGTTATATCCTAGAATTTGTCAGTCCCATATGGTCTTTGCTAATGGCTCTAAAAATGAAGCAAATAACAAAGGGGAAAGAGGACACTGCCTTGTTCCTCTGTTCAAACACTACTTGTTGGAGATGAACCCTCCCACCTTAATTATTGCCTCTGTCTCTGTGCCTTCATAAATCTTCCTAATGTTGCCATTGCTCCACTCATAAAATCACTTCTGAATCTTATCAAGTGCCATCTTCGCATCAAGACCTACTAGCAGAAGCAATGCCTTCTTACTGTCTGCTTCCCTCTGGATTGTCATTATTCTATTTATGTTATCAAGTGTTTGCCTCCCTTCAGCAAAACTGCATTGATTCATATCTGTGAATTTTGGCAGCATCTTTACCATTCTTTTTACTAGTATAGACATACACATTTTATCGTTATGGTTTAAAATCGAAATGGGTCTACATAAGTCTGGGTCTGAAGGGCCTTTACTCTTCTACTTATATCTTAATGACTTCACACAGTTTCAAACTTCATTTATTTTCCATTGAACTGCTTGCTGATGTACCTTTAAATTGTATTTACTCTGTGGTAAGAGAAATGCTCAGTATACAGAATGTGTCTCATGATTAATTGTTTGCACCTGCAGACATCTTGTCTACAAGTAAAAGCAGGTGATAATGAGAAAACCACAGCTACTTGAAATAATTTTTGTAAATTTCAATCATTGCATACTGTTCAGACTTCTCATGGTTAATTACTTGCATTTGTAGACTTCTTGTCTCCCATTGAGAACATTTGCTAATGGAAAAAAATGCTAATGACTTCTCAAATACAAGAAAACTACTATTTCCCACGCATTATATCATTTTATCTTCTTTTTCAAACATGTTTGCTTAAAAAAATCTTTTCTATAGCTTAAACCAAGAACATTAATCTAGACATCAGTGCCTGTCAAACAGGTGAGTCTATTGTGATTAATACAGTTTTATATACCCTACCCCCACCATCCAAAGATTACAACATTATATTAAGTTTAATTTCCTTCTCTGCCCATGCCACAATCAAAGTCTGGATGTATTACAACTAAGAACATTTACTTTCTTGCAACATATATAGCAGTCACTGATAACATTTAAAATACCACTGACTGCATTGTGTACAAACAACTGTACTATAAAACATATAATTTGTATTGTGACATTCCATACAAATATTAATAAAAACAAAAACATTTTACTTCGTTATTTCTTCAGTCCCTTCAGTGTCATTCTAAACATTAAACTGCATAAAGTGGGGTATATGTTTTACACTTCACTCACCAGTTTAACACAGTCAACAAAATGGCAGTCTTTTTAGCCATATTTTCTTGCAAATCAACATTTGACATGCAGTCTCCCATTTATTCTCTAGTTTCATAATGTTGCTGGACTTCAAGCTGCTCATCTCTGTCTCCCATCACCAGTCTCTGGTTGAAATGCAAAGTACTTCTGATCCTTCCAGTCTGCTGTGGTGTTTTTTTTCTGTCACCTAAGCATTTTCCTTTTGAACAATGGAAAGGGTTTCACTGATAAAGTCTCCCTGTGGGCTTTTGTTATTGTCAGAAGAATGAGAAGCAGAGTCAGTTTCTGCTTGCTGGCTCACTGTTTGTTGGCTAAATTATTTTTGTTTCCTCCTTTGCATGTTCTGTATCCAAGAATAAAATTGTGAAGACAGCTGGATACATCAGTTTGGATTGGATCCCCTTGACATTCCATGACTGCTAGGTTAAACTTGCTTCTTTTCTGCCTGGTGTAAGATGAATAATCATTCTCCTCAAACACACTGTCCCCAGTTTTAATAGTTTTCATTTGTACCACAGTTTTGTCAAACACAACTCTTTCTGCTGGTATGATTGCATGTTTACTAGTATAGGTCTTGGCTGCTTTCTCATATCCGTGTTTGGAGTGTATGTTATGATGTGCCCTTTCAGTTAACAAATCCTGCTGTGTTTCTCTGCTACAGTAGAAGATCTCAGGTTTTCACTGTGCGCTGTCTTCTAACTGTACTATTTTTTAAAGCAGTACTTCTTGAAAAGCTTCATGCTATGCCACCCTTTTCTTCATTTCATCCTCTGAGTTTTGCAATATTCAAGCAATACCAAAAATATGTACCAGAACCACAAGTATGACTGGAAATAAAAACTTTCATAAATACTTCATCAGGCTGAATACTACAACAAAAGTAAGTACTTATATAACACATTAAGAAATCACATGATCACATCAATTAATCTAAAATCCTTTCAAAAAGACATACACATTAAACCTGATTACATAACTCATTTAAAATAAGTTTTATACTAACGCTTAAGTCCAGATGGCATATGAGCACAGATTGTGCTGAACAACTGCAAGATTATTCATAGCTAGAGTGTTCTCTTCTTTTCTGGTTGTTTTTTTTTTGTTACTTTCTCCACATTTCTTCTTTTCTGACATCAGGGCAGTGTAATTACAAGCCAGTAACTAAATTTTATCTAATTTGTAACTTTATTTGCCTTTTTTTCACAATTACTGTTTTCACACTGGAAGAGCTGTAATCAACCTGTTGATCAGTATGTAGTCATATTGGAAGTCCCTTCATATTGGAATATTTTGTTCCAGTTTCCCATGCTAGCAGGCTTGAATTGAATGACTAAAACCTTCTCAGTCATTTGGAACAAGGGAATACTGTATTCCTTCCCACCCATATAACTTATTCCCAAAGAACTGGTGAAGACTTAAGAAGGCCATCAGGCATGGTTCTAAGAGTCTCTTCTGGCCCAAGCAACCCTGATTTTACATACTTTTCCAGCTCATGACTTTAATGTGTCATTGCACCTTGTTGATGTATTATGGGGAATCCTCAGTGCACTCCAACCTAACCCAGCTTCAGGTTGACAGCCTAGAGTATAGATAGCTCCTTCATTCCAAACTGAGAAGCCTGTGGCACAGACGTCCTTGGTATCTTGAATCTAAGAAGCGTATTACTAGGAAATCATTACTGAATGAGTGGAAAAGACTTTCTGTGCGTTTTACAGGTAATCAAATTCTGCCTAAAAGAGTTTCAGTACATCAAGTTCTCATGTATTTAAATTCCCTTTTAGAGATGGATTTTCTGTGCTTTTTATCTGCTATTTCAGTCTATTTTCCTATGGACCTTCCTCAGTGATCTCTGCCAGTAGCTATTAAATGTTAAGTTGTCTATCTCTCCTTCATTCTTGCTGATTGGGTTCGGAGCCGATCCTCAGCTCCGACTCGGCCATCTTCAAAAGCTCGAGAGCTGCTTACTGGCTTGAGGCCCCCCTATATCCCATGATGCCTGGCGCTAGATACCCAGATCTCGTTTGCCGCTTCTGCTGCGAGATTGCTTTTGCTGGCTGAGGTCATATTTTTCGATTTTATTGTTAGCTTATATAAAAATTTGTATTGTAGTTAGTGCTTTAGAATAGTTATAGTAGTTCTAGTAGTCTAGTTATCCATTTGTAATTTAGTTTCCGTTCCCTTGGAAACTCGTTTTTTGTTAGAGAGTTTTCCCCTCCCCCTTTTGTTTTCTTCAAGGTAGCCATTTTTAGTTAGAAGCTAATCCTTGTTCTTCAATATTTATGTAGTAGTTTTTTTATTAGAAATTGTTGTATATCGGTAGGTTTATTTACTATTTTCTTAGATATGTAGTGTGTGTGTGTGCTCTTAGGGTGTGGTAACTTGTGTTGAGTGCGTGTGTTTTACTGGTTACCTACTTCCCTTCTGTTGCTTTTTTTCTGCGATTGATATTTCCTTTTACAGGAATGTCTAAAGATACGAAAGTATCTGGATTCAAGAAGTGTGACTCATGCTGTCAGAAGATGTTAATGACAGATGGTCACACTTCTTGTGTCTACTGTTTGGGCACCCTACACCTGCAGGACTCTTGTTTAGTGTGCCACGCCTTTAGTCCAAGAGTCCTGCAGGAGTGTAGGAATAAGCTAATCCTTAGGGGTTTGCTCAAACCTGAAGGGTCACCGGCTAAGGCCCAGCCAGTGAAACCCTCTAAGCCAACAAAGCCATTGGCTCCCAGTTCGGAGCCGTTGTCGGGTGTGGCATCTGCTTCAACTTCGGTTCCGGCTGGAACTGAAGTACCTGTCTCCCATTCGGCCCCCACTCTAGTTTTGGAACCGTCAGGGAGCCGGAAATGCTCTAGATCTCCATCCCTAGAGTCGATACACTTGGCTCCGGGGTTGCCTCTGTTACAGTCGGAGCGAAGTCACCGATCCCACTCTTCTCGGTCTTCTAGACTATCTGACCACGATGTGGAGAGAGTGGTGAGCAGGCTTCTAAAATCGCAGGCCCTGGCTAAAATTTTATTCAGCCCCCCTCATCAGGGTTCGGCTCCGTCCGTCTCTGCAGTAGCTCCTCCTTCAACTCACCCCTTGAGTTCGGAGCCGGAGCTTGTTGGGGTTCGGATCGTGGAACCGTCACCACTGATACCTACCTTTTCGGTTCCATCGTTGGCTCCGATCGCTTCCATGGTGCCGTCCTTGGAGGGATCTGGGCGCCGGCTCCGCGGGGGCGAGTGGCATCGAACCCTTGTCCGACCCCATTCTCCCTCTCAGAGCTTCGGCACAGGTGAGTTTGGCTCCTACGTCGGCTTCGAAGCCATCTCTCTCGGTGCAGGGAAGGATTCTAGTCTCTTCGGAGCTGGAGCCTTCTCCGCTATTGGGAAGGGGCACCTTTGAGGTCATGAGGAGTGTGCTGGCCTCTTGAGTCAGCCCCATGGTCAGCCTCATCGGCTCCTCCCCCATGGTGCCTGTGTCTGCCTCTGCCCCTCCTCCAGACCCCAAGCGTGGGGGACAAGTGCTCCAGGGCACCCCATTGGGTATATCTTCCTCTTCTGAGGCCTCCCCTGATCATTCAGAGGAGCCCCCTCGAAAGAGGAAATGCAGGAGGAAGCATGTTGACTCCCCTGAGTCTGTCACTTCAGATATTGACTTAGAGGATTCGGAAAGGTCCCCGAGATCCCCCTCTGAAGATGTCTCTTTCTCAGACATCCTTGAGATACTTAGGCAGAGGGGGAACTGGACTACCCTTAACCCTTCCGAGGATGAGTCGGTATTCCTGAACGCGTTTGGTTCCCGACCCTCCACCTCCTGGGTGTCTCCGCCTTTCGATCCACTGTTGTCGGTGGTGGCTCTGAAGGCGTGGTCAGCCCCAGACACAGTGGAACCAACCCCCAGAAGACCCACAAAATTTATTACTGCACCACAGGACAAGCAATTTCTGACAAAGGGTGTTCCCGTTGATGCCATGGTGGTAGCAGTGGCCACAAAAAAGGAGTTGGCTGAAACTTCTTCTTCTGTCCATCCCCCTAATAAGGAATCTAGGACGATGGACAGATATGGGAAGCGGATGTTTTCCTCAGCGAACTTCTCCATGAGGTCGCTGAACTACTTGTGCCACTTTACCTGCCTTCAAAGGGATCTCCTTAAAGAGCTAGGAGATACCCTTCAAGATTCATCAGCTGCGGGGGCCCAGGCTAAGGTTGCCTCCCAGCTGGCGACTCTTAATTCGGTAGTAAACTCCTCCATGTGGCTCATCTCTTATGCAGCCGATGGTGTGAGTAGGGCCGCAGGCACAGGCGTGGCCTTGAGGAGGCATGCTTGGATGCGGTTATGTAACTTTGCGGAACCCTTCAGGGCGTCTTTCACCAACACCCCCTTTGATGGTTCTGCTCTTTTTGGACCACAGGTGAAGGATACCCTTACCAGGTGTGAGCAGGAAGACAAGACTCTCTATGCTGTGGGAGTCTGTTTTTCCACTCCTTCTAGACCGTATCCCAAAGGTCAGAAGAGTGGGAAGATGTGGTTCTGGAAACCCCAGGGAGCCGTGCCTGACACACGTGGTGAGTTCCCCTCCAGGGGCAGAGGAGGGAACAACAATAGACACCGCCCTCGGGGCAGAGGGGGTCCACAAAATCAGGGCAACAGAGAATCTTTCTCTGACAAGCCCTTCCAGCATCCCTGAGGTGCTGCCCGGCTGTCCACCTTCGGAGGCAGTTGGGGGAAGATTATCGCTGTACCCAAAAGCCTGGCAAAGTATAATACAAGACAAATGGGTACTGTCTATCATATCCGAAGGCTACAAAATCCCCTTCTTTTGCACCCCCTACATTCCCAACAAATCCCTTCCAGATGTTCCACCCAATCTAAGGGATCAAGCAGTTCAATAAATATCAAAACTGCTAAGAAAAAGAGCCATCCAGCCAGTCCCAGCAGACCAGCAAGGATCCGAAATTTACTCAAGGTTCTTTTTGGTACCAAAAAAGACAGGGGACTGGAGACCCATTCTGGATCTCAGCAGACTAAACAGGTCTGTTCAAAGAACGAAGTTCCGGATGGTCACGCTACAGTCCATTTTACCCTTTCTGAGTCAGGACAATTGGATGTGCTCCATAGATCTTCAGGATGCGTACTACCATATCAAAATGGACAGACGCTCCAGAAGATTCCTCCGCTTCCAGCTGGGAGCCAGTCATTATCAGTTCAGAGCTCTATCCTTTGGTCTCACCACAGCCCCAGGGTGTTCACCAAATGTTTGGCAGTAGTTACCGCAAGGATTCCAGGTGTTTCCATATCTAGACGACTGGCTCCTTACTGCTACCACCAGACATCACCTGCTGCGAGCCAGAGACTACACCATCCAAACTTGCTCCAAACTAGGTATCACAATAAATTTTGAAAAGTCTGCATTGTCACCTTGTCAATCTATTACCTTTATAGGCACAAACTTAAATACAAAGGACATGTCAGCGAGACTTCCATTAGACAGAGTGTTAGACATTCGCCGACATGTGCAGGTCTTATTAGGATGCAAAAAAAATTCAGGCCAGATTCGTCCTAAAAACCTTGGGTCTCATGGCAGCGGCTATCATACTAGTCCCCCTTGCTCGTTTTCATATGAGGATTCTTCAGTGGATGCTGTTCACCCAATGGTCTTTCCAGCAACTTCCAATGTCTCACATGATAATGATCACACAGACATGCAAAAACCAACTTGCTTGGTGGATGGTTTCCCCATCAGTACTGCAGGGCAGACCATTTGCTCTTCCTCCTCCAGTGGCTACGGTGACCACGGATGCCTCCTTGATTGGGTGGAGGGGGGCATTTTCAGGGCAAAACAGTCCAAGGCACCTGGCAGCCTCATGAGTACCATCTGCATATCAATGTCTTTGAGATGAGGGCCGTGCTTTTGGTGTTGTAAGCTCTTCAGAACTCTCTTCCCACCGGGACCATTGCAATTCAAACAGACAATATGTTGGTAGTGTGGTACATCAACAAGCAGGGCGGAACCAGGTCCTACCCCCTATGTTGAGAAGCACTCAGACTCTGGCAGTGGGCAATCTCTTCTCAACGGTTTCTGATAGCAGTGCACATCCCTGGGAAGTCCAACGTTATAGCGGACAGGCTGAGCAGAGCAATTCTCATGCTTCATGAGTGGTCTCTCAATCAGACAGTGGCGGACCAAATCTTCCACAAATGGAGTCAGCCTTGCTGTGACCTTTTTGCCACCCCCTTCAACAGCAAGTGCAACAATTTCTTCTCTATCCTCCCTCTTCCCGGACACTCCCCCAGAGACGCTCTAGTTCACGATTGGCCTCAGGGACTTCTTTATGCATTCCCTCCGTTTTCCCTGATTCCCAAACTAATACAGAAAGCTACCACATTTGGATGCAAGATTATCCTCATTGCCCCTTACTGGCCTCGACAAATTTGATTCCCGTTCCTGCATCATCACCTTCTGGAGCAGCCCTGGACCCAGTTCCAGACCTCCTGATCCATCAATCGAGCGGGCTGCACCAATCCCTTCAATCTCTCCAGCTCACTGCTTGGTTGCTCCACTTCCGACCTTAGCCAGGCTTCCGAACATTTCCCACTTGGTGCGTGAAATCATCTTATCATCGCATAAGTCTACCACTAGAAAGACTTATGCTAGTAAGTGGAAACGTTTCTCTTTCTGGGCAGAGGCTAGAAATATAGATCCCTTTTCAGCCCCTGTGCACCATATTTTGCATTTTTTAGTGGAACTTTTTCATGCTGGATCTTCTTCTGCCACGATTAGAGTTCAGTTAGCTGCAATTTCAAACCTTCATACAGGCCTATCAGATACTAGTATTATGTCCCATAAGCTTTGTAAAGCTTTTCTCAAAGGGACTACTTTACTCAGGCCCCCAGTGAGAGATCCCCCGCCTCCGTGGGATCTAAATTTGATTTTAGCTTCCCTGATATTGCCTCCCTTTGAACCTGCAGCTTCTTGTTCTTTGAAGTTTCTTTCTTGGAAAACCCTTCTTCTGGTTGCAATTACTTCAGCCAGAAGAGTTTCTGAACTTCAGGCTCTTTGTGTTCACCCTACTTGTCTAGTTTTCCACAATGACAGAGTTTCTCTCAGGACTAATCCTTCCTTCCTTCCAAAGGTTTCTTCTGAGAATAATTTGAATCAGTCTATTGATCTCCCTGTTTTTTCCAAATTATTCCAACAAGGTGGAGTGTAAATTGCATCAGTTGGATGTTCATAGACAGTTACGTTTTTACTTGCATAGAACTAAGCAAATCAGAAAATCGCTGTTCCTGTCCTATGCTGAGGATAAACAAGGTGTACCAGTGTTGAAAGTAACTTTATCTAGGTGGTTGACGTCTATTATTACATTGATATATCAGCTAAGGAATAAAGGTCTTCCTGCTAAACCAAAAGATGTAATGTGATCCTATCTCGCCTACATTCTCTACAGATGGGTTCGGAGCCGATCCTCGGCTCCGACTCGGCCGCTATACAATAGAACGCAGTCTCTTATTGGCTGAGTTACCTCATATCCCAGGATGCACCACTACTACTTCCCCAGATCTCATTTGCCGCTTCTCAAGCATAGACGTGGTCTCGGACTTGGCTGAGCTAAGTATCTTTTAGTCAGAAATTTTTCTGTCTAAATTTTTGTCAGAACTTACCCAAAAGCTGTTTTAACAGCTACTTCTTGTTGTGTGATTGGTTTTTGATATTTCTTGTGGTAAAATTGTGTTTTTTTGTGACATCTAACGGTCCCGTTTAAGTTAGAGGGACCTAGCCCTATCCTAGGCGTTTAAGTTAGAGTCTAGGTTGTCTTGGTTTTAACTTTGTTTTTGGTAGTCAGTATTTATTGTTTAATATAGCCATGTCTAAAGAACATAGACCTTCAGGTTTTAAAAAATGTTCTAAATGTAGCTATAAAATGTTCTTTACGGACGACCATTCTTTATGTGTTTATTGTTTGGGCCCAAAGCATCTTCAAGAATCTTGTAGCGTTTGCCACGCCTTTTCCTGTCGCGTCCTCCAAGAGAGGAAAAATAAGTTGATCTTGAAAGGGCTTATTACCCCTTCCTTTGAGGAAGCCCTATCTTCTTCTTCTTCACCTTCGAGGAAGAAAAAGTCTTCGGCTCCGACCAGCCCGTCGGATCTGGCAGCAAAAAAGTCTCGGCAGGCTTCTCCATCAGCTCCACTGCCTTCGGAACCGATGGGGGTTGCCCGCTCAGACTCTTCCCCTTCGGTGCCGAAGTCCACATCGGCTCCGAGGGAAATTGCAGTTGTAGTGGAGTCTCCCTCGGCACCGATACTTCTCGAACCATTACGGAGCTGGTCCCCCAGTCTTTCGGAACCGGCGGAGAAGTCGACTCGGACCCGGTCGGTCTCTTCTCGGTCGTCGAGGATGTCCGATTCGGACTTAGACAGGGTGCTTCAAAGACTTTTTCAGTCTCCAGTCTTTGCAAAGTTGATCTCGGCTCCAGCCCAGTTGGCTCCGGAGCCGATCTCCCATCCTGCTACATCGATTCCTCCTCCAACAGCTTCGGCACCGTTGGAGTCGGTGTTGGTGGAACCGGTGGAGGTTATCGAGTCGGTTCCGACTCTAACTCCAACCCCGTCCCTTGGGTCGGGGTTCGGTACGCGGACCTCCTCTGTCGGCCCCGGGGGGGACGCTTCGGGGCCGATCCTTTCGGTTCCGAGCCTCCCTCTCAGTGCGTCGGCTGCGCGGGTTCCGACTGCTGTTGTGGCCTTGGGGGTTGAACCATCCCAGGACTCTGGGGGTCCCGCCTTCGAGGCCATGAGGAGTGCCTTGGCCAAATCCTCTGTGGCCACTTCTACCATTTCACCACCACCTTCCCTTGGCATGGAGACTGGCGTCTTTGCAATACCCCTGTCTCACGACAGCGGAGCCCCTGGGCCTGAGGTTACCCCCATTGGGGGTTCCCTTCTTCCTGGAGGTCCCTCCGAAACGTTTTTGGAGGAACCTCCGAGGAAGAAACAGTGTAAGAGGAAACACGTCGACTCCCCTGATGAGTCTCTCACCTCGGATACTGACCTCGATGATGCGGAGGGTTCCCCCAAGTCGTCCTCGGATGATGTCTCCTTTGCGGACATCTTGGAGATCCTCAAGCAACAAGGCGACTGGCAGTCCAAACCCCCTTCTGCTGGGTGTCTCTGCCCATTGATGAGCTTCTGGATTTGATCTCTCGAAGGGTGTGGGAACACCCGGATTCTGTTGAACCGGTGCCAGCTTGCCCCAATAAATTCCTTTTGGCTCCCCCAGATAAGGACTTTCTCTCGAAGGGCGTGGCTGTAGATGCTATGGTGGTGGCATCTGCCACCCAGCAAGATGTGGCAGAGGCTTCGACGTCCGTCCATCCTCCTAATAAAGAGTCTAGGAGCATGGATCGGTACGGCAAGCGTACCCTTTCTTCAGCGGCCTTTACATTAAGGTCTCTGAATTACTTGACACATTTCACCAGACTGCAGAGGGATCTGATCAAGGAGCTCTCGGATACCCTCTCGGGTAACTTACCTGAGCAGTTGGCCCAGACAGTTAACTCCCAGTTGGCTACCCTGTCTTCATTATCCAACTCGTCCATGAGGCTCATTTCTTATGCGGCCGAAGGGGCGAGCAGAGCGGCTGGAACAGGTGTTGCTCTACGGAGACAAGCCTGGCTACGCCTGTGTCACTTTGCGGAGGCCTTTAAGTCTTCCTTTGCCGACGCCCCCTTTGACGGGTCCTCACTGTTTGGACCCAAGGTAAAAGACACATTGACTCGCTGCGAACAGGAGGGTAAGACTTTAACTGCCGTGGGCGGTTTTCCACTCCCTTCAGACCTTATCCCAAGGCTCGAAGAGGAGGGAAAATGTGGTTCCGTAAATCTCAAAAGCCTTACTCATCGCAGCAGAGCGATTCCCCTTCTAGAGGCAGAGGAGGGGGAAATTTTTCAGGGAGACGCCGTCCCAGTGGCGGCGGAGGCCCCCGCAACACTGGAGACCGCGAGTCCTTTCGTGGCTCCTCCTCCTTCCAGCATCCCTGAAGGAGTACCCGACTGTGCAGCTCCGGAGCCAGTCGGGGGTCGTTTTTCGAGACACCTAAAGGCCTGGGGAAAATATCACTCAGAACCAATGGGTGCTTCGAATCATTGCCGGAGGTTACACCATTCCCTTTTCTCAACCCCCTCCACCAGTCCAAAGAATCCCGGACCCGCCACCCAGTCAACGGGATCATGCAGCCAAAGAAATATCAAAGCTGCTTCAAAAAGGGGTCATTCAACCTGTCCCCGCAGACCAGGCCGGATCAGGGACTTACTCAAGATCCTTTTTGGTACCAAAAAAGACCGGGGACTTGAGACCCATTTTGGATCTCAGCAAATTAAACCGATTTGTGAAAAAGTCCAAATTCCGGATGGTCACTTTGCAATCCATTCTTCCGCTGTTGGAGAAAGGTGTTTGGATGTGCTCCATAGATCTCAAAGACGCCTACTATCACATTCTGATAGATCAGGCGTCGAGGAGACACTTACGCTTCAGCCTAGGAGACAGTCATTTCCAGTTCTGAGCACTGCCCTTTGGTCTCACCACAGCCCCCAGGGTGTTCACCAAATGTTTGGCGGTGGTGACTGCTCACCTGAGAAGTCTAGGATTCCAAGTGTTTCCATACCTAGACGACTGGCTCCTAACTGCCACCTCCAGGCATCTACTCTTGGAAAATCTAGCAGCCACTGTCACACTAGGCAACTCCTTAGGAATCACCTTCAATTGGTCAAAATCCGTATTGCTGCCATCTCAGCATATTCTGTTTATTGGTGCAGAAATAGACTCAAGGCAGATGCGAGTCTATCTCCCTGCGGAAAGGATAGCAACGCTCCAGCTTCAGGTTCAGGCATTGCTCCTCAGACGTCGTGCTCCAGCGAGAATGGTCCTTCAGCTATTGGGCTCCATGGCAGCCACCATTCTTCTGGTCCCCTTGGCAAGGTTGCACATGAGGATACTCCAGTGGCTCCTATCAGTCCAGTGGTCTTATCAAGACCTTCCCCTCAGTCACCACATATTGATCACAGACACGTGCAAACAGGATCTTCGTTGGTGGCTTCTCTCCTCCAACCTGAATCTAGGGCGACCCTTCGTTCCCCCACTCCCCTCTGCCACGTTGACTACGGATGCCTCCCAGACAGGGTGGGGGGGGACATTATCTGGACAGGTCGGTCCAAGGCACGTGGCACTCAGACGAGAGTCTTCTCCGCATCAATATCCTGGAGATGAGGGCGGTGCTTTTAGCGTTGCAAGCTCTGCACGATCACCTCCCCTAGGGTACGATTGCCATTCAGTCCGACAACATGTCGGTAGTCTGGTACTTAAACAAGCAAGGAGGGACCAGGTCCTATCCCCTTTGCAGAGAAGCCATGAAAGTATGGGATTGGGCGATTGCTACCAAGCGTTTCCTAGTAGCAACGCACATTCCAGGGAAATCCAACGTGATAGCCGACAGACTGAGCAGAACTATTCTCTCCCCTCACGAGTGGTCCTTGAACGACAGAGTGGTAGCGCAGATTGTCACGAGATGGGGAGTTCCTTGTTGCGATCTCTTTGCATGTCCCCTCAACGCGAAATGCCAGCACTTCTTCACTCTCACCCCAGTTCCGGGGGAGATCCCCAAGGACGCTCTAGTCCACGTTTGGCCCCCCGGTCTGCTATATGCCTTTCCACCGATTCCCCTTCTCCCCAAGGTGATTCCAAAGGCGATTCGCTTGGGAAGCAAAATGATACTAATCGCCCCATACTGGCCTCAACAAGTCTGGTTCCCCTTTCTTCACAAATATGCATTGGAGGGTCCTTGGCTCCTGGACCAAGTTCCGGACCTTTTGACGCATCAGTCAGGACAGCTCCATCAGTCCCTCCATTCACTGAAGTTAGCAGCCTGGCTACTCCTCTTCCAACCATAGTTAGGAGCCATTCTTTCGCCCCTGAAGTCATGCACATTTTGTCTTCGGCCCACAAGACTTCTACTAAAAAGATATGTAGCAATAAATGGAAGAGATTTGCTATTTGGGCCCAACTCCGAGGATTAGACCCTATGACGGCCTCGGTGTCAGAAGTACTGAAGTTTTTAGCTTCCCTATTCAACCAAGGTTGCTCAGTGTCTACCATCAAAGTGCAATTGGCGGCTATTTCCAATTTTCATGAGAGTGTAGAACCACCTTTAATGAGCAACAAGTTGTGCAAAGCCTTTATTAAAGGAGCTTGGCTTCTACGACCCCCTATATCTCAACCCGCACCTCCGTGGGACCTTAACGTGGTGTTAGGTGCATTAACCTCATCTCCCTTTGAGCCGGCAGCAACCTGTGATCTAAAATTTCTTTCTTGGAAGACTGCCCTTCTAGTAGCTATTACATCAGCCAGGCGAGTTTGAGAACTTCAAGCCCTATGTGTCAAACCACCATACCTGGTATTTCACAGGGATAGAGTATCTCTTCGACCAAACCCATCTTTTATACCAAAGGTTTGTTCTAACTTTTGTTTACAGCAATCACTGGAACTACTGGTCTTCTTCCCTAAGTATTCGAACAGAGCTGAATATACTTTTCACAGCTTGGATGTGCACAGACAATTACGTTTCTATTTGGATAGGACACACAAAGCACGAAAATCAGATCAACTGTTTGTGTCCTTTTCGGATAGTAGATTAGGCAAAGCCGTCACAAAAGTCACTATTGCCAAATGGATCAGGGACTGTATCAATCATATTTATCTCATCTCAAATAAGAAACTTATAGTTCCAGTGAAAGCTCATTCTACTAGGGCTATGACCACTTTGGCAGCCTTTCATTCCAAGCTCTCTATTAGTGACATTTGTGCGGCTGCTACGTGGTCGTCTTCGCACACCTTTATTTCTCACTACAAATTAGATGTGGCATCCAGGGGTCGAGCTTCCTTCGGTTCCACAGTTCTCAGGAGTGTTTTCCAGTGAGCCACCCAGGAATTAGGTGCTAGGGACGCTGTCCCATCTGTAGAGAATGTAGGCGAGATAGGATCACATTACATCTTTTAGTTATGTACTTACCATAACTTTAGATGTATGGGATCCATCTCGCCTACATTCCTAATAACCCACCCTCCTTCCCCCTACCTCGTAGACCAGGAGAGACCGGACGATCCAAAATTGAACTTCTTTCCTCTCTTGAAAGACCTGAGAATGTTATAACAATAGTCTGTTTCTGTGAGCATGAGTGCGGACAAACAAGATCTGGGGAAGTAGTAGTGGTGCATCCTGGGATATGAGGTAACTCAGCCAATAAGAGACTGCGTTCTATTGTATAGCGGCCGAGTCGGAGCCGAGGATTGGCTCCGAACCCATCTGTAGAGAATGTAGGCGAGATGGATCCCATACATCTAAAGTTATGGTAAGTACATAACTAAAAGGTCACTCCACTAGAGCTCTAGCTACTTCAGTGGCTTTTCAGGCAAGATTGCCAATGGAAACTATTTGTGCGGCAGCTACATAGGCCAATCCTCATACCTTCATTTCACATTATAAGCTGGACATGGCCTCCAGGAGCAGAGCTGATTTTGGTTCCACTGTTCTGAAGAGTCTGTTCCGATGAGCCATCCAGGATTGAGGTGCTAGGGACGCTGTCCCAACCAGCAAGAATGAAGGTGAGATAGACAACTTAACATTAAGAAGTTATGTACCTACCATAACGTTCCATGTTAGTTGTCTTCTTCTCGCCTTCTTTCTTGCGTCCCACCCTCCATCCCCCTATCCTAGTAGACTGAGAAGAGTTCCTTATGTTTTTTTTCCACTGGCTGAGTCTTCTCTGGCTATTCCTTTCTGACTAGTAGTCTCTCCAGTAGGATTTATGCATTCTAGGATAGGATTCCTGTATTATTATGTCTGCAGTTAGACTTACCAAATGAGATCTGGGTATCTAGCGCCACGCATCATGGGATATAGGGGGGCCTCGAGCCAGTAAGCAGCTCTCGAGCTTTTGAAGATGGCTGAGTCGGAGCCGATGAACCCAACCAGCAAGAAAGAAGGCAAGAAGAAGACAACTAACATGAAACATTATGGTAGGTACATAACTTCTTATTTTCTTAAGGGGATAAGGGTACTTCACCTGAACCCACTCGGGGGGGGGGGGGGAGACAGTAGCCCCTTCTTGGAGCCTTAACATTGTTTTGGAGAAACTAATGTTGCCACCATTTGAATCATCATAGGATTGTACCGTGTAATTCTTTTCTAGGAAAATTGTTTTCCTTGTGACTATATCTTCTGCTAGGAGAGTATCTAAACTGCAAAGTCTAATAGCCAGTGAACCTTGTACTGTATTTCATTAGGTCAAGTTGGCTTTAGAAACTGGATTAGAAATTTCTTTGAGCCGGTTCATTTAGCATCTAGTGTTCTTTCTCAAGCTTTAGAGTACTAGTGAATGACTGCTGCATTCCTTGCATTTAAACAGACAACTGAGATTCTTTTAACCCAGAACAAAGAATGTAGAACAGCAGATATACTTTTTTATTTCCTTTACACTAGATTAACAGAGCAAAGCAGTGTCTAAACAAACACCATCAAAATAGCTGATAAACTGCATTGTATTCTGTTATGATTAGTGTAGCAAACCTTTGGATCATAATCTGAAAACTAGTTTTTAGAAAGGCATCTGCTACATCTTCCTTCATGAGAAATGTTTCTTTATAAAGGATATTTGAGGCAGCCATCTGGAAATCCATCCTTACCATTTCCAACCTGTATAAATTGGTGTCTATTTTAGAACCACGGCGGGCTTTACCATAGCAGTTCTGCAAGATCTCTATGTTCCCTTCATGTAGGACTAATGTAAGGGTTAGTACTGCTTTAGCACTCTTTGCATACATCATGAGTACTACTACATCGGTGATCCCTTCAGTGAACGTACTGCAGCTGATAAATTTCTCAGGAGTAGGTGCTTGAGTCCAGGAATCACTGTTGGAGTTGGGTACTCCTCCCCCCTTCCAGAAAAAAAGATCAAAAGTTTAGTTTTTATTAGGAATGGTGTGTGGTGGCAACAGATTTTTTTTGTCTATTTTCTTTCTGCAGTTATTGTTATCATCTAGTCAGAGGTTACATATTTCAGAAAAGAGGACAGGAGAGAGTGTTCCAGTTATTAAGGAGATGTATGAGACATAATAATCAGTCTGACTAGGAAAGCGTATGCTGGGCTGTTGGAGGTTATACTTCTTTCAGTAGTCAAGCCATTGATCCATGAGGAGAAATGAGCATTCTGTATTGGTTAAGGGAGG
>NC_056741.1:1369557560-1369565060 GCF_019279795.1 Protopterus annectens
ATTATCGCATTCGAGTTTCAGAACCGAAGTCTTCAATTAAAGCTAAGTACCCTGTTGGGGAAACTTTTTCTTGCTCCTTACTGATGTCAGTAAAAGTTAATAATTGCATTACTTGTGGGAAGCAAATACAGCATAAGGATTTTCATTTGTACTGTATTCCTTGCCTAGGCCCAGATCATAACGTGCCTTGCTGTTGGTTTTGTGCTAGATTTAACCAACGCACTATTAAGCGTCGGTATATTTTTGCTTCAAAATATTTTGGATCTAGATTTAATTACCCTGAAATGTCGTCGGATAGCAATCTGACTACCGAAGTACACAAAAAAACGCAAAGAAAAAGACAGAGACAGCCCGTCGAGGTCCAAAACCGACGATGAAGCTTCTCCTAAGCCAGTCACCGGTTCGCCGGTACCCGCAGCCCTGATACCCGCTACTTTTGAGTCGCAGGCCTCTACCGAGACCCATCCGGAGTCCGGTATGCCGCAAAATTCTCAGAGTATTGAACCTGCGGATGTCTCTCTCTCGGATGGGTCCGGAACCGCTGAGCAGGCACCGGCTTTTGAGGGTGTTTTCAAGTCTCAACATTTTTATATAAAACCGATGCCAGCTTCAAAAACAAAATGAACTTCTAAGTCTAAAAAACTGACCCATGAGCCATGTGCTCAGGCCCCTATGCCTAAAAAACAGATGATCAAAATGGCTGAGGACTTAATTACCTTGATCAGGGGGTCCCAACCCCCCCCCCCCCGCTAAAAGGCCTAGGAAAGACACTGAATGTGAATCTTCAGATCAGGTTTCTTCTGATTCCTCTTCTGATCAGAAATTTTTTATACCACCCTATGAGGATTCAGATGCAGAAGAATCCATTCCATCTGCATCTCCTCCTGAGGATTATTCTTTTGGAGAAATATTGCATACTTTAAGGGAACATTTTCATTGGGAGAGTCAGGATTTCTCTGAATCAAAAAAGAGGCTTAGGGATTTCCTTCTTCTTCTTCCTCAGCATAGACCTTTGGCTATACCTCCTGTATTAGACATTGTTGATGATGTGTTTTCGGAATCAAGCATGACCCCTGATTCCCTACCTCCGCCTCCTAGTAAGCCAGACAGATATTACAGGGTTCCTGGCTCCCACAAATTTCTATTCAAAAATCCTGCTGCTGATCCAGAAACTATTTCACAGGGTCCCAAAGGTGTAAAGGCCTCTACAGCCAAAAATCCTACTCCCACTTATAGAGATTCCAGGGCGCTGGATCAATGGGGAAAGAAGGTTTACACGTCTGCAACCTTGGCAATTAGGGCCTTAAACTGCCAGTTTCATATGCTTAAATATCAAAAGCATGTTATGGGCCTATTGAAGCAGAAGATGATGTTGATCTCTGATTGTGTGGAAAATAAAGAATTACAGGAATTATTGCATGCAGCAGAACAGGTTGGAAAGCATACTTTGCAATGTGGTTTTGATTCCTTGGAGGCCTCTTGCAGGGCCGCAGTTACTGGATCTGTGATTAGAAGGCATGCCTGGCTCAAGGAGCAAAATCTGCCTGATCATGTTAAAGCTAAATTGTTGGATGCACCTTTAGAGCATGATACTCTGTTTGGTAATAAGGCAGAAGAGGTTTTAAAGAAAATGGAAGACAAAGCTATATCTATGCAAACTGTAAAAGATTTCTTACAAGTGCAGCCACCCAGATTCAGTAGGCACTGGCCTACTAAAAATTGGTCCTTTCCTGTGTCCAACAGAGCCTCTCAAGGCAAATCTAGGCTCTAGATACCCAACACAGTGTTCTTACAGGTCAAAGCAATGGGGTGCCTCTACCTCCAAGTCTGGAGGAAACAAAGCACATCCCTACAATAAGCAGTCTCAATGACTTCTGTCTACCATCACCAAGCACTTATCTTTTTGGCAGCCCCCTTGGGGGGAAAATTAGCACATCATGCTCAAAATTGGCAGTTAATTACCCAGGCAAGTGGGTATAAAACATAGTATCCCAGGGGTACAGATTTCATTTCCATAGTTTGCCAGTTCCAAATGGTTGACCAGATCTGCCACAAAATCAATGGGCTGAGGCTCAGAAACAAGTTACGTCCCTCATGGATATGGGGGCTATTCAACCAGTACCAGAACAGGAAAAAGGACAAGGTTTTTATTCAAGACTCTTCCTGGTACCCCGGAAAGACAATGCCTGGTGTCCAATACTGGACTTATCGATTTTGAACACGTTCTTGGACATTCCAAAATTCAAAATGCTGACTTTACAACAGCTACTGCCCATGTTGGCAAGAATGCTTGGTTATTGACTCTAGACTTAAAAGAGGCATACCTGCATATCCCAATAAGGGAATCATGCAGAAGATACCTCCGCTTCAAGGCAGGTTTTATGCATTACCAATTCTCTGCACTGCCCTTTGGCTTATCTACTGTGCCCAGGGTCTTTACAAAGTGCCTGGCACCAGTAATTGCATTTTGCAGACAAAGAAGCATACAAATCTATCCTTACTTGGACGACTGTCTCATTCAAGCAGAAAACAAGGACATTCTTCTTCAACATTTGGCATTTGTAAAAAGGATTCTACCATGCCTAAGGGTACACAATAAACGAAAAGAAATCAAAACTGGTACCCTGTCAAAAAATTACATTCCTGGGTGCAAGCTTGAATACAACTGCCCAGATGGCTTACCTTACGCCAGGCAAACAAAGGCAACTGACTATATACTTCAAAAAGATGGCAACAAAAACCCAGTTATCTGCAAGACAAATTCTGCAGGCTTTGGGGTTCATGGCATCCTACATTCTGCTAATTCCATATGCAAGACTTCATATGAGGAAAATTCAATGGTATCTAAAAAGTTTATGGAGTCAACATTGTCACAGTCTGGAGACAATGATTCCTCTCATTCCCTGCCTACAACAGGAGTTTCTTTGGTGAGCAGAGACATGTCACCAAAACAAGGGACGGTCTTTCACTCTACCCCCTGCCACCCAAACCCTGACTACAGACACATCAGACTATGCGTGGGGGCCCACCTGGCATGGAGATGCATTCAGGGCATATGGAACCCAAAACAAATGCATCTGCATATCAACCAAAAAGAGATGCTAGCTGTTCAGAATGTCCTGACAGCCTTCAAGGACTTACTTCATCCAGGACAACTACTGATAAAGACGGACAACACCACGGTTATGTGGTACATAAACAAGCAGGGGGGTACACATTCCTACCTCTTTTGCAGACTAGCCATGGCATTGTGGGACACAGCCTTGACTTACCAAGTACATCTTCAAGCTAAATTCCTGCCAGGAAAACAAAATACTCTGGCAGAGGACCTAAGTAGAAATCTTATGGACCCTAACGAGTGGAAACTGGATCCACAAGTCTTTAGCATGGTAACACAGAAATGGGGAAGCCCAGACATTGATCTATTTGCCTCTCCCCAACATTATCAACTGGACAAATTCTGCACAAGGACTTATCACAGACAAGCATGGAAAGTGGATGCCCTATCCTTCAGTTTGAAAAACCTATCAGTCTACGCCTTTCCTCATCTGCCTCTTCTCCCCAAGGTCTTACTAAAGGTCAGACAGGAAAAACCAAAAATTATCCGAATTGCCCCGAACTGGCCTTGCCAGTACTGGTACCCAATTCTAAGGAATATGTCTCAACTCCCTCCTTGGTACTTGCCTCATATACCTCATATACTGTCTCAGCAGAACAATCAAATTCTGCACACTCATCTCCAAACTGAACCTGGCAGCATGGCTGATCATGTAATTATTCAAACAACACCTCTCAGTAAATCTGTGATGGATGTCATTTTGGAAGCCAGAAGGCCTAGTACTAGAAAATCTTATGCTGATAAATGGAAGCGATTCTGTGCTTGGAACCAAGCACAAGGGACTGACAGCAAAACCAAATATTCCTCAGATTTTACAATACTTGACTGAGATGCTTGACAAGGGCCTATCTTTTTCTTCAGTAAAAATCCATGCCTCTGCCATCTCGGCTCATTACAACACGGAGCCTCACATCTTTTCTCACCCTCTGCTAAAACAGTATCTTAGAAGGGCCAAAAATTTAAGGCCTCCCAGAGGATCACCAACTCCTGCATGGGACCTCAATTTTGTGCTGGAAAAACTTACCCTGCCTTCTTTTGAACCAGCAGCTACAGCGGATATAAAGTTTTTATCTTGGAAAACAGCTTTCCTTTTGGCAATCACTTAAGCAAGAAGGGTTTCAGAACTACAGGCCGTCATGGCTGTGGAGCCTTTTATTACATTTACCCGGACAGGGTGTCCCTCAGGACCAACCCTTCCTTTATGCCTAAGGTGGTATCCAGTGTGGCTCTTAATCAAACTATTCACCTGCCAACATTTTACCCAAATCTGCAGAACAAGGGGGAGTGGATTCTGCATTCATTGGACGTATACAGACAACTAAGATTCTACTTAAACAGGACCAAATCTCTAAGAAAGTCTGAGCAACTACTGGTGGCATTTGCTGCAGGATCAGTGGGGAAAGCTATATCAAAGCAGACTATTTCTAAGTGGATAAGCCACTGCATTAGTTTCTGCTACTTGCATCATGGTAAACCAGTGCCCAAGGGAATCAGGTCACATTCCACCAGGGCTGGCTCTACCTCAGCAGCTTTTCTCAGAGGAGTTCCAACCAAAGACATTCTAGAAGCTGCTACTTGGAGCTCTGTTCATACTTTTACAAAGCATTATCATTTGCCTCTCTTCTCTAAGTCCAGGGCAGGCTTTGTCACTGCAGTTATGCAGGGCCATATTGCCACTCCTAATGCTATTTAGCTCCATCCTCCCATCCATAGCTTTAGGATTCTACCCAAATGTAATGACTGAAACAGTGAAACACAAAGAACATAGTACAGTTGTGTACACTTACCATAAATGTAGATGTTCAAGTGTATTCACTGTTGCAGTCTGGGTTACCCACCCGCCATCCCCCTTTTTTCTAGAACTTCTCTTATTCTAAAACCTTTGTGGTGTATTTGCTTTTAGATGAAGGTAAAGTTTATGTTGCTAAAAATGCATTTACTTATATATTGCTGTTTATATATATATATATATATATATATATATATATATATATATATATATATATATATTTTTTTTTTTTTTTTTTTTTTTTTTGCTCCCCATTTGGGGGGCACCTGACATCTGGGGCAAGAAAAACTGAATAAAATGGTGGCTGCATGTTTTATACCCCTGACGACCTGACGTCATGGAAGAAGAGACAACAACCGATGCAGGACCCAAGACTTTGATATTCAGGCCAACTGAGGGCAACCTGCCAGCAGATTACCCAAATGTAATGACTGCAACAGTGAATACACTCGAACATCTACATTTATGGTAAATGTACACAACTGTACTTTATAGAATTAGCCATTGCTAGCACAAAGCTAACGCTATTCTTCAGTATTCAAAATAAAACAACATCGTATATACAATGTTATAGTATAAGGTGCTATACACATTATACACTAAGAGATTCTAAGCATATCGTGCTAAGTTATCTTATTTAAAACATGTGACATATACAGCAATATACCATGTGTAGCAAATAAAATAACAGATACAAGAAAAAATACAAATATAAATGTGATTAAACATTGTGCAGAACTTGTCTTGATCAGCATTAAATGAACTACATGTACAACTCTATTGGACCGCATTACACGTATCAATGGGTAACATTTCCTAAATGGACCAATCCTAAATAAAAGCAAGATACACTAAAAGAGCACAAAGTGTAATGGCTTCACATAACCAGGTAAACAATTCTAAATATATACTGCTCAATTATCTGACTTCGAACATGTAGCATAGGCAATAGTATACCCTGTGAAACAATTATAATATCAGATGCAGGAAAAAATAGATAAAAATATAATTAAGCATCTGTCTTAATCGACATTGCATGGACCATGCATACAACTCTATTGGACCATATTCCATGTATCAGTGGCTAGCATTTCCTAAATGGACCAAACCCAAAAAAACAAAATTACACTGTAAAAGCACAAAGTCTGCATATAGACGAGAGAAGTAGGCACTAGACATAGAGTGCGCTAGAAACCATTATGTACACACAGGTCACTAGAACTAACACATTATCATGCTTATAAATCAAAAGGCGCTGTTTTGTTTGTTCCTAACAGCAATTAATTACACTAAAAATCATATAAATAAGTTATATACAAAAAAGTGACTTAATGAACACAGGGTTCTATATATCTGAAAATACGGACTACGATAAGGGGGAAGGGTCCTCATGATTGCCCCCCGACAATGTCTCCTTTGCAGACATCTTAGAAATCCTGAAGCAGTGGGGTGATTGGAAGTCCACCACCCCTTCCTATGAAGAGTCCATATTCTTGTAGGCTTTCCTGGCCCAGCCCTCTACCTCCTGGGTGATCGTCCCCCCCTGCAGATGACCTTGTGCAACTCATCGTGCAGCATGTGTGGAAGAGTCATGATACTATTGAACCTATCCCCCGGAGGCCAGACAAAATTCTTTTCCCTCCAGAGGACGACCCACACTGGTCCAAGGGCCTTTTGGTAGGTGTTGTCGTTGTGGCGGTGACCATTAAAAATGAGCTAGCCGAGGAGAGCACTACTCTCCATCCCCCAAACAGGGAGTCTCGGGCGATAGACAGACTTGATAAGTGGGTGCATTATTCAGCGACCTTTGCCATCCAGTCCCTGAATTTATCTGGCACACTTTACTCTGCTTAAGAGAGGCCTAATTTTGGAACTGTCAGAAACCCTGGCAGGAGCAGTGTATCATGAGGTACATGACAAAGTTGCCTCACAGCTTGCGACCCTGAAGTCCATCTCTAATTCATCCTTGAAGCTGATTTCCCACTGTACCGAAAGGGCAGCTAGAGCAGCAGGTGCAGGCGTTGTCATGAGATGTCATGCCTGGATGTGCATATGTGACTTTGTGAATCCTTTTAAGTCTTCCTTCCTAAATGCCCCCTTAGAGGCCTCCTCTCTTTTTGGCACAAAGGTAAAAGACACTTTAGCCAGGTGTGAAAAGGATGGTAAGACCTTGTCTGCCTTAGGCATACATTTTTCCAAACCTCAACGATCCTATTCCGGGAATCAGAGGAGTGGAAAGATGTGGTACAAAAAATCCCAAGGTCCTTTCTGTGACACACATAGTGAGTTTTCCCCCCGGGGTAGAGGGGGGAACTTAACTAGAAGATGCCTCTTCAGAGGCAGAAGAGGGGTCTGTGTAACCAGGGGTCCATAGATTCTTTCTCTGGACAGCCCTATCAGCGCTCCTGAAGAGCGGCCGGATTGCTTGCCTCTGGAAGCAGTTGAGGCTTGTTTTTCTCTGCACCACTTTGCCTGGCAAAAAATAACCATGGACTCTTGTGTGCAGACGATAATTATCAGAAGTTATCACATTCCTTTCAATATTTTCCCAAGGCCTTTAAGGCGCATTCTTGACATTCCACCCAGTCAAAGG